>NW_026948574.1:0-113630 GCF_035770615.1 Melospiza melodia melodia
TGTACAGAAGATAGTAAATTTTAAAAGAGATAAGAATTACAGCATAAAATCCATGGGATAGGTTACAACATGAGACACTCTCTAAGAGAAAATCTCTTTGTTTCAGCACTTCATCGGGGTAAGATTTCATGAAGTGCCAAAGAAGGCGGCAAAATATCATTCGGGACATTATTTACTGGAATTCAGCCTGGCCATTAGTAGGAACTGCCTTTGAACATATCATGTAGATATACCACACACACTTTCCCTTCACTGAAAAATTACTGTTTACAACAAATAAGCAATTGACGATCAAAATTGATTGAAAGCATCTTAAACATGTCAAGTATTTCATTGTAGATGATCTGTGATCCAAATGCTTCTTCCACCTTCGAGAGGGACAGAAGAATTCTTCCATATCATGATGGTTTAAAATTGTATCAACCAATGTTTTCTGCTGAAAAGATATCATCTATTTTTTTCTATTTTTGGAAGAAAATATTCCTAGACATACAACAGGTGAGAACTAAGTAATTTTAAAGAAACAAATGAAATGAAAATATTCTGTAAATAGAATGAAATGAAAAGCTGTGTTTTAAATAGGAGCTAAATATTAAACAGAATTTTTGTACCAGGCATTTGAATTACTGCACCAGCTCTTTTGCCCATCAAGAGAGGCATTTAGCATTTCAGTCTTTTCCAAGGTGTTCATGATCTGCTATGCTGATCTCTGTGTGTGCCTAGGTGTGTGTGGAGGGGGGGGCATATGAAGGGGAGTGTGTATGTTTGCTTTACAATTGTTGTGGCAGATTCATGCCTCAGCTCCACATTTTGTTTTAAAAAGGTCACACCGAGTGGATATGAAGTTTACTATCAACAAGAGATCGATTCCCAAATCATCCATTTGACTCTCCCTTATAAATCATGTGCTTTGTTGCATATTTTATCAAATATACTTTCAAGCCAGATGGAGGAAGGAGGATGTGGGAATCCCTCCACCATCTTGCAACTTTTATGTAAGTAGGTTTTCAAGAAAATCATCATTTCTCTTTTAAATATGTCTGGAACAGGCATGATGGTAGTGTCAACCTGTTGGAGTTTTTGTTGCTGGAAGAAGTTGTACAAAAGGATTGGTTTTTACATTGACCAGTTACTGAATCAAGCGCAGGAATACATTGGAAATTTAGCTGGGGGTTCCTTTTCCCAGCAGACTACTTCTAGAACGAGCTTGTACACTGAAGCTGACTCTTTTGCTCTCTTTTTGTTTCTTTCCTATTTTCTTGGCTTCTTTGCCACTATCTAGACAATTTTGGAACTTTGTTCCCAACTAAAATGGTTTCAATAGTCTGATTGTGATCATACATTTTTACAAGGAATTTTTAAAATCTTTCCTCGAGTCCAGAAAGTCAAGGACTTAGATCTTTTTCTTCCCTTATCAATATTGCCATGAAATTGATAAATAAAGACCAACTCTTTATTTTTGTTTTTAACCCACGTAGATAATTCCCATCCATTAATCCATTTTGTGGACCAATAGCTGCCATTCTGATGGAAGCTGTCACTTCTTAACAATAGGCATTCTGTGACTATGTTGACTGCACTTTGGGTGAAGATCCTAACTGGTCTTAGATATACATAGGGAGAAATTTGCTCAGCCAGTGTCAGTCTTAAGCATGCGTATCAGAAGATCTTTCTAGAGCTGGGAATTTTCCCATGAAAGGGATTCAGTTAGGGAAGAGACACTTGTGCCAGAGTTTTACATTCTTCTTGAACACTGCTTAAGGAACTTAGATGCCATGTCCATTTGGATCTCTGTCTGCACAGAACTTTGTCATGCCAGCGCTTTGAAATGCATCTTGAAGAGAATTCACTAGCACAGAATGAAAGAGAGTGGAAGGGGTTGGTGGGGCTAACCAGGCCCAACCCCCCTGCCTAAACCAGGATACCTAGAGCCTCTTGCCCAGGATTCTATCTGGGTGTACTTTTAATGTCTTCAAAGATCCAGGCTCCACAATCTTTCTGGGCAGTCTGTGCCGTGGTTCAGTCACCCTGACAGTAAAGAAACATTTACTGATGTTCAAAGGCAATCTCCTGTATTTCAGTGTGTGCCCACTGCCTCTTGTCTTTTCCCTCAGCATCACTGAAAAGACACTGATTCCCTCCCCTTTGCACTATTGCTTCCATATGTATGTGTGATGCCATGTAGAGGTATGTCAAAAACCTCCCTGAAGCCCAGGCAGATAATATTCCCTTCATCTACCAGTCAAGTTGATTCATCAGAGGAGTTTAAAGTGATGTTCAGCATGAAATTCCCCTGAAAAATCATGCTAACTACATTATTTGGTCATAAGTCATGTGCCTGGCAAGGATTTCCAGGAAGAGCTGCTTCATCAACTTCCTGGGGATAAAAAAGAGGCTGGCTGGTTTGTACTATGGCGAGTCCTCTTAATTGCCTTTTTTGAAGATGGGTGTCATTTGCTAACATCCACTCTTTAGCTCCTCTTCTCATCTACACCTCGGCAAAAAGCTTTTCCACTATGTCTGGCTAGGAAAAACTGTGCCAGCACAGAAAACATCTCCCATCGTGTTCTAGAAGTTGCACGGATGTCTGCCAAGTGTTTGGCAGGAAGAAAAGAAAAGTTGTCCAAAACAGCTTCCAATCGAATGTTCCTGTGATTGGAAAAGTCAGGAGAGTGCAAAGGTACTGTTTTCTATCAGTTGGCAAGGTGCGCACACAATCCCAGTGTTGTACAGCTTGCTTCTTCACCTTCCCGAAGCTGCCGCTCTCGCCGGCTCCCGGAACCGAAGAAGCGGCTTCTTCGCGCAAAGACGATTGTGCCGCTCACAGTGCTCTCCTTAGCGCGGCTTCTGCCGAAAGACGCCCGGCAGCGGCTCTTACCTCCGGAGAGCATCCTACCTTCGTCTTTCGCGTCTTATGTAGTCTACACCTCGGCAAAAAGCTTTTCCACTATGTCTGGCTAGGAAAAACTGTGCCAGCACAGAAAACATCTCCCATCGTGTTCTAGAAGTTGCATGGATGTCTGCCAAGTGTTTGGCAGGAAGAAAAGAAAAGTTGTCCAAAACAGCTTCCAATCGAATGTTCATGTGATTGGAAAAGTCAGGAGAGTGCAAAGGTACTGTTTTCTATCAGTTGGCAAGGTGCGCACACAATCCCAGTGTTGTACAGCTTGCTTCTTCACCTTCCCGAAGCTGCCGCTCTCGCCGGCTGCCGGAGCCCAAGAAGCGGCTTCTTCGCGCAAAGACGATTGTGCCGCTCACAGTGCTCTCCTTAGCGTGGCTTCTGCTGAAAGACGCCCGGCAGCGGCTCTTACCTCCGGAGAGCATCCTACCTTCGTCTTTCGCGTCTTATGTAGTCTACACCTCGGCAAAAAGCTTTTCCACTATGTCTGGCTAGGAAAAACTGTGCCAGCACAGAAAACATCTCCCATCGTGTTCTAGAAGTTGCACGGATGTCTGCCAAGTGTTTGGCAGGAAGAAAAGAAAAGTTGTCCAAAACAGCTTCCAATCGAATGTTCCTGTGATTGGAAAAGTCAGGAGAGTGCAAAGGTACTGTTTTCTATCAGTTGGCAAGGTGCGCACACAATCCCAGTGTTGTACAGCTTGCTTCTTCACCTTCCCGAAGCTGCCGCTCTCGCCGGCTGCCGGAGCCCAAGAAGCGGCTTTTTCGCGCAAAGACGATTGTGCCGCTCACAGTGCTCTCCTTAGCGCGGCTTCTGCCGAAAGACGCCCGGCAGCGGCTCTTACCTCCGGAGAGCATCCTACCTTCGTCTTTCGCGTCTTTTGTAGTCTACATCTTAGCAAAACGCTTTTCCACTATGTCTGGCTAGGAAAAACTGTGCCAGCACAGAAAACATCTCCCATCGTGTTCTAGAAGTTGCACGGATGTCTGCCAAGTGTTTGGCAGGAAGAAAAGAAAAGTTGTCCAAAACAGCTTCCAATCGAATGTTCCTGTGATTGGAAAAGTCAGGAGAGTGCAAAGGTACTGTTTTCTATCAGTTGGCAAGGTGCGCACACAATCCCAGTGTTGTACAGCTTGCTTCTTCACCTTCCCGAAGCTGCCGCTCTCGCCGGCTGCCGGAGCCCAAGAAGCGGCTTCTTCGCGCAAAGACGATTGTGCCGCTCACAGTGCTCTCCTTAGCGCGGCTTCTGCTGAAAGACGCCCGGCAGCGGCTCTTACCTCCGGAGAGCATCCTACCTTCGTCTTTCGCGTCTTATGTAGTCTACACCTCGGCAAAAAGCTTTTCCACTATGTCTGGCTAGGAAAAACTGTGCCAGCACAGAAAACATCTCCCATCGTGTTCTAGAAGTTGCACGGATGTCTGCCAAGTGTTTGGCAGGAAGAAAAGAAAAGTTGTCCAAAACAGCTTCCAATCGAATGTTCCTGTGATTGGAAAAGTCAGGAGAGTGCAAAGGTACTGTTTTCTAACAGTTGGCAAGGTGCGCACACAATCCCAGTGTTGTACAGCTTGCTTCTTCACCTTCCCGAAGCTGCCGCTCTCGCCGGCTCCCGGAACCGAAGAAGCGGCTTCTTCGCGCAAAGACGATTGTGCCGCTCACAGTGCTCCCCTTAGCGCGGCTTCTGCCGAAAGACGCCCGGCAGCGGCTCTTACCTCCTGAGAGTGGCAGCTTCGGGAAGGTGAAGAAGCAAGCTGTACAACACTGGGATTGTGTGCGCACCTTGCCAACTGATAGAAAACAGTACCTTTGCACTCTCCTGACTTTTCCAATCACAGGAACATTCGATTGGAAGCTGTTTTGGACAACTTTTCTTTTCTTCCTGCCAAACACTTGGCAGACATCCGTGCAACTTCTAGAACACGATGGGAGATGTTTTCTGTGCTGGCACAGTTTTTCCTAGCCAGACATAGTGGAAAAGCTTTTTGCCGAGGTGTAGACTACATAAGACGCGAAAGACGAAGGTAGGATGCTCTCCGGAGGTAAGAGCCGCTGCCGGGCGTCTTTCGGCAGAAGCCGCGCTAAGGAGAGCACTGTGAGCGGCACAATCGTCTTTGCGCGAAGAAGCCGCTTCTTGGGCTCCGGCAGCCGGCGAGAGCGGCAGCTTCGGGAAGGTGAAGAAGCAAGCTGTACAACACTGGGATTGTGTGCGCACCTTGCCAACTGATAGAAAACAGTACCTTTGCACTCTCCTGACTTTTCCAATCACAGGAACATTCGATTGGAAGCTGTTTTGGACAACTTTTCTTTTCTTCCTGCCAAACACTTGGCAGACATCCGTGCAACTTCTAGAACACGATGGGAGATGTTTTCTGTGCTGGCACAGTTTTTCCTAGCCAGACATAGTGGAAAAGCGTTTTGCTAAGATGTAGACTACAAAAGACGCGAAAGACGAGGGTAGGATGCTCTCCGGAGGTAAGAGCCGCTGCCGGGCGTCTTTCGGCAGAAGCCGCGCTAAGGAGAGCACTGTGAGCGGCACAATCGTCTTTGCGCGAAGAAGCCGCTTCTTGGGCTCCGGCAGCCGGCGAGAGCGGCAGCTTCGGGAAGGTGAAGAAGCAAGCTGTACAACACTGGGATTGTGTGCGCACCTTGCCAACTGATAGAAAACAGTACCTTTGCACTCTCCTGACTTTTCCAATCACAGGAACATTCGATTGGAAGCTGTTTTGGACAACTTTTCTTTTCTTCCTGCCAAACACTTGGCAGACATCCGTGCAACTTCTAGAACACGATGGGAGATGTTTTCTGTGCTGGCACAGTTTTTCCTAGCCAGACATAGTGGAAAAGCGTTTTGCTAAGATGTAGACTACAAAAGACGCGAAAGACGAAGGTAGGATGCTCTCCGGAGGTAAGAGCCGCTGCCGGGCGTCTTTCGGCAGAAGCCGCGCTAAGGAGAGCACTGTGAGCGGCACAATCGTCTTTGCGCGAAGAAGCCGCTTCTTGGGCTCCGGCAGCCGGCGAGAGCGGCAGCTTCGGGAAGGTGAAGAAGCAAGCTGTACAACACTGGGATTGTGTGCGCACCTTGCCAACTGATAGAAAACAGTACCTTTGCACTCTCCTGACTTTTCCAATCACAGGAACATTCGATTGGAAGCTGTTTTGGACAACTTTTCTTTTCTTCCTGCCAAACACTTGGCAGACATCCGTGCAACTTCTAGAACACGATGGGAGATGTTTTCTGTGCTGGCACAGTTTTTCCTAGCCAGACCTAGTGGAGAAGCGTTTTGATAAGATGTAGACTACAAAAGACGCGAAAGACGAAGGTAGGATGCTCTCCGGAGGTAAGAGCCGCTGCCGGGCGTCTTTCGGCAGAAGCTGCGCTAAGGAGAGCACTGTGAGCGGCACAATCGTCTTTGCGCGAAGAAGCCGCTTCTTGGGCTCCGGCAGCCGGCGAGAGCGGCAGCTTCGGGAAGGTGAAGAAGCAAGCTGTACAACACTGGGATTGTGTGCGCACCTTGCCAACTGATAGAAAACAGTACCTTTGCACTCTCCTGACTTTTCCAATCACAGGAACATTCGATTGGAAGCTGTTTTGGACAACTTTTCTTTTCTTCCTGCCAAACACTTGGCAGACATCCGTGCAACTTCTAGAACACGATGGGAGATGTTTTCTGTGCTGGCACAGTTTTTCCTAGCCAGACATAGTGGAAAAGCTTTTTGCCGAGGTGTAGATGAGAAGAGGAGCTAAAGGGTGGATGTTCGCAAATGACACCCATCTTCAAAAAAGGCAATTAAGAGGACTCGCCATAGTACAAACCAGCCAGCCTCTTTTTTATCCCCAGGAAGTTGATGAAGCAGCTCTTCCTGGAAATCCTTGCCAGGCACATGACAGATGACCAAATAATGTAGTTAGCATGATTTTTCAGGGGAATTTCATGCTGAACATCACTTTAAACTCCTCTGATGAATCAACTTGACTGGTAGATGAAGGGAATATTATCTGCCTGGGCTTCAGGGAGGTTTTTGACATACCTCTACATGGCATCACACATACATATGGAAGCAATAGTGCAAAGGGGAGGGAATCAGTGTCTTTTCAGTGATGCTGAGGGAAAAGACAAGAGGCAGTGGGCACACACTGAAATACAGGAGATTGCCTTTGAACATCAGTAAATGTTTCTTTACTGTCAGGGTGACTGAACCACGGCACAGACTGCCCAGAAAGATTGTGGAGCCTGGATCTTTGAAGACATTAAAAGTACACCCAGATAGAATCCTGGGCAAGAGGCTCTAGGTATCCTGGTTTAGGCAGGGGGGTTGGGCCTGGTTAGCCCCACCAACCCCTTCCACTCTCTTTCATTCTGTGCTAGTGAATTCTCTTCAAGATGCATTTCAAAGCACTGGCATGACAAAGTTCTGTGCAGACAGAGATCCAAATGGACATGGCATCTAAGTTCCTTAAGCAGTGTTCAAGAAGAATGTAAAACTCTGGCACAAGTGTCTCTTCCCTAACTGAATCCCTTTCATGGGAAAATTCCCAGCTCTAGAAAGATCTTCTGATACGCATGCTTAAGACTGACACTGGCTGAGCAAATTTCTCCCTATGTATATCTAAGACCAGTTAGGATCTTCACCCAAAGTGCAGTCAACATAGTCACAGAATGCCTATTGTTAAGAAGTGACAGCTTCCATCAGAATGGCAGCTATTGGTCCACAAAATGGATTAATGGATGGGAATTATCTACGTGGGTTAAAAACAAAAATAAAGAGTTGGTCTTTATTTATCAATTTCATGGCAATATTGATAAGGGAAGAAAAAGATCTAAGTCCTTGACTTTCTGGACTCGAGGAAAGATTTTAAAAATTCCTTGTAAAAATGTATGATCACAATCAGACTATTGAAACCATTTTAGTTGGGAACAAAGTTCCAAAATTGTCTAGATAGTGGCAAAGAAGCCAAGAAAATAGGAAAGAAACAAAAAGAGAGCAAAAGAGTCAGCTTCAGTGTACAAGCTCGTTCTAGAAGTAGTCTGCTGGGAAAAGGAACCCCCAGCTAAATTTCCAATGTATTCCTGCGCTTGATTCAGTAACTGGTCAATGTAAAAACCAATCCTTTTGTACAACTTCTTCCAGCAACAAAAACTCCAACAGGTTGACACTACCATCATGCCTGTTCCAGACATATTTAAAAGAGAAATGATGATTTTCTTGAAAACCTACTTACATAAAAGTTGCAAGATGGTGGAGGGATTCCCACATCCTCCTTCCTCCATCTGGCTTGAAAGTATATTTGATAAAATATGCAACAAAGCACATGATTTATAAGGGAGAGTCAAATGGATGATTTGGGAATCGATCTCTTGTTGATAGTAAACTTCATATCCACTCGGTGTGACCTTTTTAAAACAAAATGTGGAGCTGAGGCATGAATCTGCCACAACAATTGTAAAGCAAACATACACACTCCCCTTCATATGCCCCCCCCTCCACACACACCTAGGCACACACAGAGATCAGCATAGCAGATCATGAACACCTTGGAAAAGACTGAAATGCTAAATGCCTCTCTTGATGGGCAAAAGAGCTGGTGCAGTAATTCAAATGCCTGGTACAAAAATTCTGTTTAATATTTAGCTCCTATTTAAAACACAGCTTTTCATTTCATTCTATTTACAGAATATTTTCATTTCATTTGTTTCTTTAAAATTACTTAGTTCTCACCTGTTGTATGTCTAGGAATATTTTCTTCCAAAAATAGAAAAAAATAGATGATATCTTTTCAGCAGAAAACATTGGTTGATACAATTTTAAACCATCATGATATGGAAGAATTCTTCTGTCCCTCTCGAAGGTGGAAGAAGCATTTGGATCACAGATCATCTACAATGAAATACTTGACATGTTTAAGATGCTTTCAATCAATTTTGATCGTCAATTGCTTATTTGTTGTAAACAGTAATTTTTCAGTGAAGGGAAAGTGTGTGTGGTATATCTACATGATATGTTCAAAGGCAGTTCCTACTAATGGCCAGGCTGAATTCCAGTAAATAATGTCCCGAATGATATTTTGCCGCCTTCTTTGGCACTTCATGAAATCTTACCCCGATGAAGTGCTGAAACAAAGAGATTTTCTCTTAGAGAGTGTCTCATGTTGTAACCTATCCCATGGATTTTATGCTGTAATTCTTATCTCTTTTAAAATTTACTATCTTCTGTACAGTTTTCATGAAACTTTCTGTTACAGTAGTGAATAGCACAGATAAATGTCATTTTGTACAACTTTGAATTTACCCCAAGAGCTGAGAGAAAACTTGATCCTATACTTCAATCCGAGTTTCTTCTATAGTCCGACTTTGTTTCTCTACCATCAAGCTTCTCCTTTGTTGCTGCTCCAAGCCCCGTCCAAGGTGACCTTGAATACTTTCAGGGATGGGACACCCACAACTTCTCTGGGCAACCTGTTCCAGTGTTCCAGCACTCCCACAGTAAAAAAGGCCTTCCTTTCATCTAATATGTGTAGGAAATCATAAATCTAGGCATAGAAGCTTGGAGTGCAAATTTGAAATTCTTTGGATTTGAAGCACATTTTATATGAATACTGACTTACAGATGACTAAAAGATGTTGATGGGCATTTGAGCTGACAAGTTTTGAAAAAGTGCACGGAAATTAAAATTGAAACCACTAAAATTAAAAACTCCTTGCCATTTTCTTTTTCCTCTCCTATTCAAAATTGCATATGTCAGATATCAGTGCTTCATGCAAACCTCTCAGATGCTCTCAGAGAAAAAGCTTTTCTTTCAGACTAAGTTGCGGTTGACGTAGAACACTAGCAGGAGTGAAAGATTTTCTGGGCATTGGGGCAGCACGTTCTCCTTGGATTTGTGTGCAGAATGCATTTTATCCAAACTGGAAAATAGATCCCAGCTCTGTTCTATTCATCATTCTTACTTCATCAGGCCAGAAGATTCTGTGAAAAGTAGCCTGTGGACCTTGAAGACAGCGCATGTGAACCAGATGAGAGGTGATAGAGAAGTTGAGGGAGAGAAGAAAGAGCATGAGGCTGAAACCAGAAAGTATTTCTCCACGTGATCATGGAAGATTGCAGGAGCCACTTGGTACTACCAAACCAGCCCACCTTGGCACTATCAAACCAGCCCAACTTGGCACTGGTGCCACCTTGGGTCTGGGAGCCATGTTGCATATCGTGCATTTTAAGGAGCCAGCTGGCCACACCCAGCCATATGCCCCCAAACACAAACCAAGGCCCTTTTCTCTGGCAAACAAAACTCAGCTGCCCTGCTTCTGGATGGCAGATTGCAGGAACCACTTGGTACTATCAAACCAGCCCAACTTGGCACTGGTGCCACCTCTGGTCTGGGAACCATCCTGCCTATTGTAGCTTTTCAGGAGCCAGCCGGTCACTCTCAGCCATAGGCCCCCAAACACAAACCTCGGCCCGTTTCCCTGGCAAACAAAAGTAAGCTCTCCCGCTTCTGGATGGCAGATTGCAGGAGCCACTTTGTACTATCAAACCAGCCCGACTTGGCACTGGTGCCACCTTGGGTCTGGGAAACATCCTGCGTATCGTGGATTCTTAGGAGCCAACCGGCCACTCCTAGCCACAGGCCCCCAGACAAAAACCTAGGCCTATTTCTCTGGCAAACAAAAGTAAGCTGCCCCGCTTCTGGATGGCAGATTGCAGGAGACACTTGGTACTATCAAACCAGCCCAACTTGGCACTGGTGCCACCTTGGATCTGGGAACCATGCTGTGTATCGTGGATATTCAGGGGCCAGCCGGCCACTCTCAGCCATATGTCCCCAAACAGAAACCTCGGCCCTGTTCTCTGGCAAACAAAACTCAACTGCCCCTCTTCTGGATGGCAAATTGCAGGATGAACTTGATACTAAAACCGCAGGCCGACTTGGTAGTGGTGACACCTTGGACCTGGGAACCATCATGCGTATCGAGCATTTTAAGGAGCCAGCCGGCCACTCCCAGCAATATGCCCCCAAAATCAATCCACGGAATTTTTCTCTGGCAAACAAAAATCAGCTGCCCCGCTCCTGGATGGCAGATTGCAGGAGCCACTTTGCACCATCAAACCAGCCCGACTTGGCACTGGTGCCACCTTGCATCTGGGAACCATGCTGCCTAGCGTGGATTTTCAGGAGCCAGCCGGCCACTCTCAGCCATAGGCCCCCAAACAAAACCCACGGCCCGTTTCCCTGGCAAACAAAATTAAGCTGCCCCGCTTCTGGATGGCAGATTGCAGGACGCACTTGGTAGTATCAAACCAGCCCGACTTGGCACTGGTGCCACCTTGGGTCTGGGAACCATCCTGCGTATCGTGGGTTCAAAGGAGCCAGCCGGCCACTCCCAGCCACAGGCCCCCAAATACAAACAACGGCGCTTTTCCCTGGAAAACAAAACTCGCCTGCCAACTTTTTGATGGCAGATTGCAGGAGCCACTTGGTACTATCAAACCAGCCCAACTTGGCACTGGTGCCACCATGGGTCTGGTCACCATCCTGCCTATTGTAGCTTTCCAGGTTCCAGCCGGTCACTCCCAGCCATACGTCCCCAGTCACAAACCTTGGCCCGTTTACCTGGCAAACAAAAGTAAGCTGCCCCGCTTCTGGATGGCAGATTGCAGGAGCCACTTGGTACTATCAAACCAGCCCAACTTGGCACTGGTGCCACCTCTGGTCTGGGAACCATGCTGCGTAAGACAGATTCTAAGGCGCCAGTCGGCCACTCCCAGTCACAAGCCCCCAAACACAAACAACGGCGCTATTCTCTGGCAAACAAAACTCCACTGCCCCTCTTCTGGATGGCAAATTGCAGGACGCACTTGGTACTATAAAAACAGCCCGACTTGGCACTGGTGCCACCTTGGGTCTGGGAACCATCCTGCGTATCGATCTTTTTAATGAGACAGCCGGCCACTCCCAGCCATATGCCCCCAAACACAACCCACGGCCCTTTTCTCTGGCAAACAAAACTCAACTGCAGCGCTTCTGGATGGCAGATTGCAGGAGCCACTTGGTACTATCAAACCAGCCCGACTTGGCACTGGTGCCACCTTGGGTCTGGGAACCATCCAGCCTATCGTGGATTTTAAGGAGCCAGCCGGCTACTCCCAGCCACAGGCCCCCAACAAAAACCACGGCCCTTTTTTCTGGCAAACAAAACTTAGCTGCCTCACTTCTGGATGGCAGATTGCAGGAGCCACTTGGTGTAATCAAACCAGCCCGACTTGGCACTGGTGCCACCTTGGGTCTGGGAACCATCCTGCGTATCGTGGATTCTAAGGAGCCAGCCGGCCACTCCCAGCCACAGGCCCCCAAACAAAATCAACGGCGCTGTTCCCTGGAAAACAAAACACGTCTGCCAACATTTTGATGGAGTTTGCAGGAGCCACTTGGTACTATCAAACCAGCCCGACTTGGCACTGGTGCCACCTTGGGTCTGGGAAACATCCTGCGTATCGTGGATTCTTAGGAGCCAGCCGGCCACTCCTAGCCACAGGCGCCCAGACAAAAACCTAGGCCTATTTCTCTGGCAAACAAAAGTAAGCTGCCCCGCTTCTGGATGGCAGATTGCAGGAGACACTTGGTACTATCAAACCAGCCCAACTTGGCACTGGTGCCACCTTGGATCTGGGAACCATGCTGTGTATCGTGGATATTCAGGGGCCAGCCGGCCACTCTCAGCCATATGTCCCCAAACAGAAACCTCGGCCCGTTTCTCTGGCAAACAAAACTCAACTGCCCCTCTTCTGGATGGCAAATTGCAGGATGAACTTGATACTAAAACCGCAGGCCGACTTGGTAGTGGTGACACTTTGGGCCTGGGAACCATCATGCGTATCGAGCATTTTAAGGAGCCAGCCGGCCACTCCCAGCAATATGCCCCCAAAAACAATCCACGGAATTTTTCTCTGGCAAACAAAAATCGCCTGCCCCGCTTCTGGATGGCAGATTGCAGGAGCCACTTTGCACCATCAAACCAGCCCGACTTGGCACTGGTGCCAGCTTGCATCTGGGAACCATGCTGCCTAGCGTGGATTTTCAGGAGCCAGCCGGCCACTCTCAGCCATTGGCCCCCATACAAAACCGACGGCCCGATTCCCTGGCAAACAAAATTAAGCTGCCCCGCTTCTGGATGGCAGATTGCAGGACGCACTTGGTAGTATCAAACCAGCCCGACTTGGCACTGGTGCCACCTTGGGTCTGGGAACCATCCTGCGTATCGTGGGTTCAAAGGAGCCAGCCGGCCACTCCCAGCCATAGGTCCCAAGTCACAAACCTCGGCCCGTTTCACTGGCAAACAAAAGTAAGCTGCCCCGCTTCTGGATGGCAGATTGCAGGAGCCACTTGGTACTATCAAACCAGCCCAACTTGGCACTGGTGCCACCTCTGGTCTGGGAACCATGCTGCGTAACACAGATTCTAAGGCGCCAGTCGGCCACTCCCAGCCACAAGCCCCCAAACACAAACAACGGCGCTATTCTCTGGCAAACAAAACTCAACTGCCCCTCTTCTGGATGGCAAATTGCAGGACGCACTTGGTACTATAAAAACAGCCCTACTTGGCACTGGTGCCACCTTGGGTCTGGGAACCATCCTGCGTATCGATCTTTTTAATGAGACAGCCGGCCACTCCCAGCCATATGCCCCCAAACACAACCCACGGCGCTTTTCTCTGGCAAACAAAACTCAACTGCACCGCTTCTGGATGGCAGATTGCAGGAGCCACTTGGTACTATCAAACCAGCCCGACTTGGCACTGGTGCCACCTTGGGTCTGGGAAACATCCTGCGTATTGTGGGTTGTCAGGAGCCAGCCGAACACTCTCGGCCACAGACCCCAATCAAAAACAACGGCCCGTTTCACAGGCAAACAAAACTCAGCTGCCCCGCTTCTGGATGGGAGATTGCAGGAGGCACTTGACACTGTGAAACCAGCCCCACTTGGCACTGGTGCCACCTTGGGTCTGGGAACCATGCTGCGTATCATGGATTTTCAGGAGCCAGCCGGCCACTCCCAGCCACAGGCCCCCAAACACAAACCACAGCATTTTTCTCTGGCAAACAAAATTCAGCTGCCCCGCTTCTGGATGGCAGATTGCAGGAGCCACTTGGGACTATCACACCAGCACAACATGGCACTGCTGCCACCTTGGATCTGGGAACCATCCTTCCTATCGTGGATTTTCAGGGGCCAGCCGGTCACTCTCAGCCATAGGCCCCAAACACAAACCACGGCCCTTTTCTCTGGAAAACAAAACTCAACTGCCCCTCTTCCTGATGGGAGATTGCAGGAGCCACTGGGTACTATGAAACCAGCCCTACTTGGCACTGGTGCCACCTTGGGTCTGGGAACCATGCTGCGTATCATGGATTTTCAGGAGCCAGCCGGCCACTGCCAGCCACAGGCCCCGAAACACAAACAACAGCCTTTTTCTCTGGCAAACAAAATTCAGCTGCCCCGCTTCTGGATGGCAGATTGCAGGAACCACTTGGTACTATCAAACCAGCCCGACTTGGCACTGGTGCCACCTTGGGTCTGGGAACCATCCTGCGTATCGTGGATTCTAAGGAGCCAGCTGGCCACTCCCAGCCACAGGCCCCAAAACACACACAACGGTGCTTTTCCCTGGAAAACAAAACTCGCCTGCCAAACATTTGATGGCAGATTGCAGGAGCCACTTCGTTTTATCAAATCAGCCCAACTTGGCACTGGTGCCACCATGGGTCTGGTCACCATCCTGCCTATCGTAGCTTTTCAGGTGCCACCCAGTCACCCCCAGCCAGAGGCCCCTAGACAAATATTTCGGCCCGTTTCCCTGGCAAACAAAAGTAAGCTACCCCGCTTCTGGATGGCAGATTGCAGGAGCCACTTTGCACCATCAAACCAGCCCAACTTGGCACTGGTGCCACCTCTGGTCTGGGAACCATCCTGCGTATCGTGGGTTCTAAGGAGCCAGCTAGCCACTCCCAGCCACAGGCCCCCAAACACAAACAACGGCGCTTTTCCCTGGAAAACAAAACTCGCCTGCCAACTTTTTGATGGCAGATTGCCGGAGCAACTTGGTACTATCAAACCAGCCCAACTTGGCACTGGTGCCACCATGGGTCTGGTCACCATCCTGCCTATCGTAGCTTTTCAGGAGCCAGCCGGTCACTCGCAGCCATAGGCCCCCAGACACAAACCTCGGCCCGTTTCCCTGGGAAACAAAAGTAAGCTGCCCCGCTTCTGCATGGCAGATTGCAGGAGCTATTTAGTACTATCAAACCACCCCGACTTGGCACTGGTGACACCTCTGGTGTGGGAACCATCCTGCTTATTGTGGATTTTCAGGGGCCAGCCGGCCACTATCAGCCATATGCCCCCAAAAACAAACCACGGCCCTTTCCTCTGGCAAACAAAACTCAACTGCCCCTCTTCTGGATGGCAAATTTTAGGACGCACTTTGTACTACGAAAACCGCCCGACGTGGCACTGGTGCCACCTTGTGTCAGGGAACCATCCTGCATATCGAGCTTTTTAAGGAGCCAGCCGGCCACGCCCAGCCATATACCCCCAAAAACAAACCACGGACCATTTCTCATGGAAACAAAAATCCGCTGCCCCGCGTCTGGATGGCAGATTGCAGGAGCCACTTTGCACCATCAAACCAGCCCGACTTGGCACTGGTGCCACCTTGGGTCTGGGAACAATCCTGCATATCGTGGATTCTAAGGAGCCAGCCGGCCACTCCAGCCACAGGCCCCCAAACACAAACAACGGCGCTTTTCCCTGGAAAACAAAACTCGCCTGCCAACTTTTTGATGGCAGATTGCAGGAGCCACTTGGTACTATCAAATCATCCCAACTTGGCACTGGTGCCACTATGTGTCTGGGAACCATCCTGCCTATTGTAGCATTTCAGGAGCCAGCCGGTCACTCCCAGCCATAGGCCCCCAGACACAAACCTCGGACCGTTTCCCTGGCAAACACAATTAAGCTGCCCCGATTCTGGATGGCAGATTGCAGGAGCCACTTGGTAGTGTCAAACCAGCCCGACTTGGCACTGGTGCCACCTTGGGTCTGGGAACCATCCGGCGTATCGTGGATTCTAAGCAGCCACCCGGCCACTCTGAGCCACAGACGCCCAAACACAAACAACGGCGCTTTTCCCTGGAAAACAAAAATCGCCTGCCAACATTTTGATGGCAGATTGCAGGAGCCACTTGGTGCTATCAAACCAGCCCAACTTGGCACTGGTGCCACCATGGGTCTGGTCACCATCCTGCCTATCGTAGCTTTTCAGGAGCCAGCCGGTCACTCCCAGCCATAGACCCCCAGACACAAACCTCGGCCCGTTTCCCTGGAAAACAAAAGTAAGCTGCCCCGATTCTGGATGGCAGATTGCAGGAGCCACTTGGTACTATCAAATCAGCCCAACTTGGCACTGGTGCCACCATGGGTCTGGTAAACATCCTGCCTATCGTAGCTTTTCAGGAGCCAGACGGTCACTCCCTGCCATAGGCCCCCAGACACAAACCTCGGCCCGTTTCCCTGGCAAACAAAAGTAAACTGCCCCGCTTTTGGATGGCAGATTGCAGGATGCATTTGGTACTATCAAACCTGCCCGACTTGGCCCTGGTGCCACCTTGGCTCTGGGAACCATGCTGCGTAACGTAGATTCTACGAGGACAGGCGGCCACTCCCAGCCACAGGCCTCTAAACAACGGCGCTTTTCCCTGGAAAACAAAACTCGCCTGCCAAATTTTTGATGGCAGATTGCAGGAGCCACTTGGTACTATCAAACCAGCCCAACTTGGTACTGGTTCCACTTTGGGTCTGGTCACCATCCTGCCTATCGTAGCTTTTCAGGAGCCAGCCGGTCACTCCCAGCCATAGGCCCCCAGACAAATATCTCGGCCCGTTTCCCTGGCAAACAAAAGTAAGCTGCCCCTCTTCTGGATGGCAGATTACAGCAGCCACATAGTACTATCAAACCAGGCCAACATGGCACTGGTGCTACCTTGGCTCTGGGAACCATCCTGCCTATCGTGGATTTTCAGGGGCCAGCCGGCCACTCTCAGCCATATGCCCCCAAACACATACCACGGCCCTTTGCTCTGGCAAACAAAACTCAACTGCCCCTCTTCTGGATGGCAAATTGCAGGACGCACTTGGTACTACGAAAACAGCCCGACTTGGCAGTGATGCCACCTTGGGTCAGGGAACAATCCTGCGTATCGATCTTTTTAAGGAGCCAGCCGGCCACGTCCAGCCATATACCCCCAAAAAAAAACCACGGAACTTTTCTCCAGCAAACAAAAATCCGCTGCCCCGCGTCTGAATGGCAGATTTCAGGAGCTATTTAGTATTATCAAACCAGCCCGACTTGGCACTGGTTCCACCATGAGTCTGGTAACCATGCTGCCTATCGTAGCTTTTCAGTAGCCAGCTGGTCACTCCCAGCCATAGGCCCCCAGACAAATACCTCGGCCCGTTTCCCTGGGAAACAAAGGTAAGCTGTCCCGCTTCTGGATGGCAGATTGCAGGATCCACTTGGTACTATCAAACCAGCCCAACTTGGCACTGGTGCCACCTTGGGTCTGGGAACCATCCTGCGTATCCTGGGTTCAAAGGAGGCAGCCGGCCACTCCCAGCCACAGGCCTCTAAACAAGAACAACGGCGCTTTTCCCTGGAAAACAAAACTCGCCTGACAACTTTTTGATGGCAGATTGCAGGAGCCACTTGGTACTATCAAAGCAGCCCAACTTGGCACTGGTGCCACCATGGGTCTGGTCACCATCCTGCCTATCGTAGCTTTTCAGGAGCCAGCCGCTCACTCCCAGCCATAGGCCCCCAGACAAATATCTCGGCCCGTTTCCCTGGCAAACAAAAGTAAGCAGCCCCGCTTCTGGATGGCAGATTGCAGGAGCCACATGGTACTATCAAACCAGGCCAACATGGCACTGGTGCCACCTTGGTTCTGGGAACCATCCTGCCTATCGTGGATTTTCAGGGGCCAGCCGGCCACTCTCAACCATATGCCCCCAAACATATACCACGGCCCTTTTCTCTGGCAAACAAAACTCAACTGCCCCTCTTCTGGATGGCAAATTGCAGGACGCACTTGGTACTACGAAAACAGCCCGACTTGGCACTGATGCCACCTTGGGTCAGGGAACAATCCTGCGTATCGATCTTTTAAGGAGCCAGCCGGCCACGTCCAGCCATATACCCCCAAAAAAAAACCACGGAACTTTTCTGCAGCAAACAAAAATCCGCTGCCCCCCGTCTGGATGGCAGATTGCAGGAGCTATTTAGTATTATCAAACCAGCCCGACTTGGCACTGGTGCCACCTCTGGTCTGGGAACCATCCTGCGTATCGTGGATTCTAAGGAGCCAGCTGGCCACTCCCAGCCACAGGCCCCCAAACACAAACAACGGCGCTTTTCCCTGGAAAACAAAACTCACCTGCCAACTTTTTGATGGCAGATTGCAGGAGCCACTTGGTACTATCAAACCAGCCCAACTTGGCACTGGTGCCACCATGGGTCTGGTCACCATCCTGCCTATCGTAGCTTTTCAGGAGCCAGGCGGTCACTCCCAGCCATAGGCCCCCAGACACAAAGCTCAGCCCGTTTCCCTGGCAAACAAAAGTAAGCTACCCTGCTTCTGGATGGCAGATTGCAGGAGTCACTTTGCACCATCAAACCAGCCCGACTTGGCACTGGTGCCACCTCTGGTCTGGGACCCATCCTGCGTATCGTGGATTCTAAGGAGACAGCTGGCCACTCCCAGCCACAGGCCCCCAAACACAAACAACGGCGCTTTTCCCTGGAAAACAAAACTCGCTTGCCACCTTTTTGATGGAAGATTGCAGGAGCCACTTGGTACTATCAAAACACCCCAACTTGGCAACAAGTGGTTCCTGCAATTTGACATCCAGAAGCGGGGCAGCTTACTTTTCTTTGCCAGGGAAACGGACCGTTGTTTGTGTTTGGAGGCGTATGGCTGGGAGTGGCCGACTGGCTCCTTAAAATCCACGATACGCAGGATGGTTCCCAGACCAGAGGTGGCACCAGTGCCAAGACGGGCTAGTTTGATGGTGCAAAGTGGCTCCTGCAATCTGCCATCCAGAAGCGGGGTGGCTTACTTTTGTTTGCCAGGGAAACGGGCCGAGCTTTTTGTCTGGGGGCCTATGGCTGGGAGTGACCGGCTGGCTCCTGAAAAGCTACGATAGGCAGGATGGTGACCAGACCCATGGTGGCACCAGTGCCAAGTTGGGCTGATTTGATAAAACCAAGTGGCTCCTGCAATCTGCCATCAAAAAGTTGGCAGGAGAGTTTTGTTTTCCAGGGAAAAGCGCCGTTGTTTGTGTTTGGGGGCCTGTGGCTGGGAGTGGCCGGCTGGCTCCTTAGAATCCACGATACGCAGCATGGTATCCAGACCCAAGGTGGCACCAGTGCCAAGTTTTGCTGGTTTGATAGTACCAAGTGGTTCCTGCAATCTGCCATCCAGAAGCAGGGCAGCTTACTTTTGTTTGCCCGGGAAACGGTCCGAGGTTTTTGTCTGGTGGCCTATGGCTGGGAGTGACCGGCTGGCTCCTGAAAAGCTACGATAGGCAGGATGGTGACCAGACCCATGCTGGCACCATTCCCAAGTTGGGCTGATTTGATAGTACCAAGTGGCTCCTGCAATCTGCCGTCAAAATTTGGCAGGCGAGTTTTGTTTTCCAGGGAAAAGCGCCGTTGTTTGTGTTTGGGGGCCTGTGGCTGGGAGTGGCCGGCTGGCTCCTTAGAATCCACAATACGCAGGATGGTTCCCAGACCCAAGGTGGCACCAGTGCCAAGTCGGGCTAGTATGATGGTGCAAAGTGGCTCCTGCAATCTGCCATCCAGAAGCGGGGCAGATTACTTTTGTTTGCCAGGGAAAAGGGCCGAGCTTTGTGTCTCGGGGCCTATGGCTGGGAGTGACCGGCTGGCTCCTGAAAAGCTACGATAGGCAGGATGGTGACCAGACCCATGGTGGCACCAGTGCCAAGTTGGGCTGGTTTGATAGTACCAAGTGGCTCCTGCAATCTGCCATCAAAATGTCGGCAGGCGAGTTTTGTTTTCCAGGGAAAAGCGCCGTTGTTTGTGTTTGGGGGCCTGTGGGTGGGAGTGGCCGGCTGGCTCCTTAGAATCCACGATACGCAGGATGGTTCCCAGACCTGAGGTGGCACCAGTGCCAAGTCGGGCTGGTTTGATAGTACCGAGTGCGTCCTGCAATCTGCCATCCAGAAGCGGGACAGCTTGCTTTTGTTTGCCAGGGAAACGGGTCGAGATTTGTGTCTGGGGGCCTATGGCTGGGAGTGACCGGCTAGGTCCTGAAAAGCTAAGTTAGGCAGGATGGTGACCAGACCCATGGTGGCACCAGTGCCAAGTTGGGCTGGTTTGATAGTACCAAGTGGCTCCTGCAATCTGCCATCAAAAAGTTGGCAGGCGAGTTTTGTTTTCCAGGGAAAAGCGCCGTTGTTTGTGTTTGGGGGCCTTTGGCTGGGAGTGGCCGGCTGGCTCCTTAGAATCCACGATACGCAGCATGGTTCCCAGACCAGAGGTGGCACCAGTGCCAAGTCGGGCTGGTTTTATAGTACTAAGTGGTTCCTGCAATCTGCCATCCAGAAGCGGGGCAGCTTACTTTTGTTTGCCAGTGAAACGGGCCGAGGTTTTTGTCTGGGAGCCTATGGCTGGGAGTGACCGGCTGGCTCCTGAAAAGCTACGATAGGCAGGATGGTGACCAGACCCATGGTGGCACCAGTGCCAAGTTGGGCTGATTTGATAGTAGCAAGTGGCTCCTGCAATCTGCCATCAAAAAGTTGTCAGGCGAGTTTTGTTTTCCAGGGAATAGCGCCGTTGTTTGTGTTTGGGGGCCTGTGGCTGGGAGTGGCCGGCTGGCTCCTTAGAATCCACGATACGCAGCATGGTTCCCAGACCAGAGATGGCTCCAGTTCCAAGTCGGGCTATTTGATGGTGAAAAGTGGTTCCTGCAATCTGCCATGCAGAAGCGGGGCAGCTTACTTTGGTTTGCCAGGGAAAAGGGCAGAGCATTGTGTCTGGGCGCCTATGGCTGGGAGTGACCGGCTGGCTCCTGAAAAGCTACGATAAGCAGGATGGTGACCAGACCCATGGTGGCACCAGTGCCAAGTTGGGCTGATTTGATAGTACCAAGTGGCTCCTGCAATCTGCCATCAAAAAGTTGGCCGGCGAATTTTGTTTTCCAGGGAAAAGCGCTGTGGTTTGTGTTTGGGGGCCTGTGGCTGGGAGTGGCCGGCGGGATCCTTATAATCCACGATACGCAGCATGGTTCCCAGACCCAAGGTGGCACCAGTGCCAAGTTGGGCTGGTTTGATAGTACCAAGTGGCTCTGGCATTCTGCCATCAAAAAGTTGGCAGACGAGTTTTGTTTTCCAGGGAAAAGCGCCGTTGTTTTTGTTTGGGGGCCTGTGGCTGGGAGTGGACGGATGGCTAATTAGAATCCACGATAGGCAGGATGGTGACCAGACCTGAGGTGGCACCAGTGCCAAGTCGGGCTAGTTTGATGGTGCAAAGTGGCTCCTGCAATCTGCCATCCAGAAGCGGGGTAGCTTACTTTTGTTTGCCAGGGAAACGGGCCGAGGTTTGTGTCTGGGGGCCTATGGCTGGGAGTGACCGGCTGGCTCCTGAAAAGCTACGATAGGCAGGATGGTGACCAGACCCATGGTGGCACCAGTGCCAAGTTGGGCTGATTTGATAGCAGCAAGTGGCTCCTGCAATCTGCCATCAAAAAGTTGGCAGGCGAGTTTTGTTTTCCAGGGAAAAGCGCCGTTGTTTGTGTCTGGGGGCCTGGGGCTGGAGTGGCCGGCTGGATCCTTACAATGAACGATACGCAGGATGGTTCCCAGACCTGAGGTGGCACCAGTGCCAAGTCGGGCTAGTTTGATGGTGCAAAGTGGCTCCTGCAATCTGCCATCCAGAAGCGGGGTAGCTTACTTTTCTTTGCCAGGGAAACGGGCCGAGGTTTTTCTCTGGGGGCCTACGGCAGGGAGGGACCGGCTGGCTCCTGAAAAGCTACGATAGGCAGGATGGTGACCAGACCCATGGTGGCACCAGTCCCAAGTTGGGCTGATTTGATAGTACCAAGTGGCTCCTGCAATCTGCCGTCAAAATTTGGCAGGCGAGTTTTGTTTTCCAGGGAAAAGCGCCGTTGTTTGTGTTTGGGGGCCTGTGCCTGGGAGTGGCCGGCTGGCTCCTTAGAATCCACGATACGCAGGATGGTTCCCAGACCCAAGGTGGCACCAGTGCCAAGTCGGGCTGGTTTGATAGTACTAAATAGTTCCTGCAATCTGCCATCCAGAAGCGGGGCAGCTTACTTTTGTTTGCCAGGGAAACGGGCCGAGGTTTTTGTCTGGGGGCCTATGGCTGCGAGTGACCGTCTGGCTCCTGAAAAGCTACGATAGGCAGGATGGTGAGCAGACCCATGGTGGCACCAGTTCCAAGTTGAGCTGGTTTGATAGTACCAAGTGGCTCCTGCAATCTGCCATCAAAAAGTTGGCAGGCGAGTTTTGTTTTCCAGGGAAAAGCGCCGTTGTTTGTGTTTGGGTGCCTATGGCTGGGAGTGGCCGGCTGGCTCCTTAGAATCCACGATACGCACCATAGTTCCCAGACCAGAGGTGGCACCAGTGCCAAGTCGGGCTAGTTTGATAGTACCAAGTGCGTCCTACAATCTGCCATCCAGAAGCGGGGCAGCTTACTTTTGTTTGCCAGGGAAACGGGCCGAGCTTTGTGTCTGGGGGCCTATGGCTGGGAGTGACCGGCTGGCTCCTGAAAAGCTACGATAGGCAGGATGGTGACCAGACCCATGGTGGCACCAGTGCCAAGTTGGGCTGATTTGACAGCAGCAAGTGGCTCCTGCAATCTGCCATCAAAATGTCGGCAGGCGGGTTTGTTTTCCAGGGAAAAGCGCTGTGGTTTGTGTTTGGTGGCCTGTGGCTGGGAGTGACCGGCTGGCTCCTTAGAATCCACGATACGCAGGATGGTTCCCAGACCCAAGGTGGCACCAGTGCCAAGTTTTGCTGGTTTGATAGTACCAAGTGGCTCCTGCAATCTGCCATCCAGAAGCGGGGCAGCTTAGTTTTGTTTGCCAGGGAAACGGGCCGAGCATTGTGTCTGGGGGCCTATGGCTGGGAGTGACCGGCTAGGTCCTGAAAAGCTAAGATAGGCAGGATGGTGACCAGACCCATGGTGGCACCAGTGTCAAGTTGGGCTGGTTTGATAGTACCAAGTGGCTCCTGCAATCTGCCATCAAAAAGTTGGCAGGCGAGTTTTGTTTTCCAGGGAAAAGCGCCGTTGTTTTTGTTTGGGGGACTGTGGCTGGGAGTGGCCGGCTGGCTCCTTAGAATCCACGATACGCAGCATGGTTCCCAGACCAGAGGTGGCACCAGTGCCAAGTCGGGCTGGTTTTATAGTACCAAGTGGTTCCTGCAATCTGCCATCCAGAAGCGGGGCAGCTTACTTTGGTTTGCCAGGGAAAAGGGCAGAGCATTGTGTCTGGGCGCCTATGGCTGGGAGTGACCGGCTGGCTCCTGAAAAGCTACGATAAGCAGGATGGTGACCAGACCCATGGTGGCACTAGTGCCAAGTTGGGCTGATTTGATAGTACCAAGTGGCTCCTGCAATCTGCCATCAAAAAGTTGGCCGGCGAATTTTGTTTTCCAGGGAAAAGCGCTGTGGTTTGTGTTTGGGGGCCTGTGGCTGGGAGTGGCCGGCTGGCTCCTTATAATCCACGATACGCAGCATGGTTCCCAGACCCAAGGTGGCACCAGTGCCAAGTTGGGCTGGTTTGATAGTACCAAGTGGCTCTGGCAATCTGCCATCAAAAAGTTGGCAGACGAGTTTTGTTTTCCAGGGAAAAGCGCCGTTGTTTTTTTTTGGGGACCTGTGGCTGGGAGTGGACGGATGGCTAATTAGAATCCACGATAGGCAGGATGGTGACCAGACCCATGGTGGCACCAGTGCCAAGTTGGTCTGATTTGATAAAACCAAGTGGCTCCTGCAATCTCCCATCAAAAAGTTGGCAGGAGAGTTTTGTTTCCCAGGGAAAAGCGCCGTTGTTTGTGTTTGGGGGCCTGTGGCTGGGAGTGGCCGGCTGGCTCCTTAGAATCCACGATACGCAGCATGGTATCCAGACCCAAGGTGGCACCAGTGCCAAGTTTTGCTGGTTTGATAGTACCAAGTGGTTCCTGCAATCTGCCATCCAGAAGCAGGGCAGCTTACTTTTGTATGCCAGGGAAACGGGCCGAGGTTTTTGTCTGGGGGCCTATGGCTGGGAGTGACCGGCTGGCTCCTGAAAAGCTACGATAGGCAGGATGGTGACCAGACCCATGGTGGCACCAGTCCCAAGTTGGGCTGATTTGATAGTACCAAGTGGCTCCTGCAATCTGCTGTCAAAATTTGGCAGGCGAGTTTTGTTTTCCAGGGAAAAGCGCCGTTGTTTGTGTTTGGGGGCCTGTGGCTGGGAGTGGCCGGCTGGCTCCTTAGAATCCACGATACGCAGGATGGTTCCCAGACCCAAGGTGGCACCAGTGCCAAGTCGGGCTGGTTTGATAGTACTAAATAGCTCCTGCAATCTGCCATGCAGAAGCGGGGCAGCTTACTTTTGTTTGCCAGGGAAACGGGCCGAGGTTTTTGTCTGGGGGCCTATGGCTGCGAGTGACCGTCTGGCTCCTGAAAAGCTACGATAGGCAGGATGGTGAGCAGACCCATGGTGGCACCAGTGCCAAGTTGAGCTGGTTTGATAGTACCAAGTGGCTCCTGCAATCTGCCATCAAAAAGTTGGCAGGCGAGTTTTGTTTTCCAGGGAAAAGCGCCGTTGTTTGTGTTTGGGTGCCTATGGCTGGGAGTGGCCGGCTGGCTCCTTAGAATCCACGATACGCACCATAGTTCCCAGACCAGAGGTGGCACCAGTGCCAAGTCGGGCTGGTTTGATAGTACCAAGTGCGTCCTACAATCTGCCATCCAGAAGCGGGGCAGCTTACTTTTGTTTGCCAGGGAAACGGGCCGAGCTTTGTGTCTGGGGGCCTATGACTGGGAGTGACCGGCTGGCTCCTGAAAAGCTACGATAGGCAGGATGGTGACCAGACCCATGGTGGCACCAGTGCCAAGTTGGGCTGATTTGATAGCAGCAAGTGGCTCCTGCAATCTGCCATCAAAATGTCGGCAGGCGGGTTTGTTTTCCAGGGAAAAGCGCTGTGGTTTGTGTTTGGGGGCCTGTGGCTGGGAGTGACCGGCTGGCTCCTTAGAATCCACGATACGCAGGATGGTTCCCAGACCCAAGGTGGCACCAGTGCCAAGTTGGGCTGGTTTGATAGTACCAAGTGGCTCCTGCAATCTGCCATCCAGAAGCGGGACAGCTTACTTTTGTTTGCCAGGGAAACGGGCCGAGGTTTGTGTCTGGGGGCCTATGGCTGGGAGTGACCGGCTGGCTCCTGAAAAGCTAAGATAGGCAGGATGGTGACCAGACCCATGGTGGCACCAGTCCCAAGTTGGGCTGATTTGATAGTACCAAGTGGCTCCTGCAATCTGCCGTCAAAATTTGGCAGGCGAGTTTTGTTTTCCAGGGAAAAGCGCCGTTGTTTGTGTTTGGGGGCCTGTGCCTGGGAGTGGCCGGCTGGCTCCTTAGAATCCACGATACGCAGCATGGTTCCCAGACCAGAGGTGGCACCAGTGCCAAGTCGGGCTGGTTTTATAGTACCAAGTGCGTCCTGCAATCTGCCATCCAGAAGCGGGGCAGCTTACTTTGGTTTGCCAGGGAAAAGGGCAGAGCATTGTGTCTGGGCGCCTATGGCTGGGAGTGACCGGCTGGCTCCTGAAAAGCTACGATAAGCAGGATGGTGACCAGACCCATGGTGGCACTAGTGCCAAGTTGGGCTGATTTGATAGTACCAAGTGGCTCCTGCAATCTGCCATCAAAAAGTTGGCCGGCGAATTTTGTTTTCCAGGGAAAAGCGCTGTGGTTTGTGTTTGGGGGCCTGTGGCTGGGAGTGGCCGGCTGGCTCCTTATAATCCACGATACGCAGCATGGTTCCCAGACCCAAGGTGGCACCAGTGCCAAGTTGGGCTGGTTTGATAGTACCCAGTGGCTCTGGCAATCTGCCATCAAAAAGTTGGCAGACGAGTTTTGTTTTCCAGGGAAAAGCGCCGTTGTTTTTGTTTGGGGGCCTGTGGCTAGGAGTGGACGGATGGCTAATTAGAATCCACGATAGGCAGGATGGTGACCAGACCCATGGTGGCACCAGTGCCAAGTCGGGCTGGTTTGATAGTACCAAGTGGCTCCGGCAATCTGCCATCCAGAAGCGGGATAACTTACTTTTGTTTGTCAGGGAAACGGGCCGAGGTTTGTGTCTGGGGGCCTATGGCTGGGAGTGACCGGCTGGCTCCTGAAAAGCTACGATAGGCAGGATGGTGACCAGACCCATGGTGGCACCAGTGCCAAGTTGGTCTGATTTGATAGTACCAAGTGGCTCCTGCAATCTCCCATCAAAAAGTTGGCAGGAGAGTTTTGTTTCCCAGGGAAAAGCGCCGTTGTTTGTGTTTGGGGGCCTGTGGCTGGGAGTGGCCGGCTGGCTCCTTAGAATCCACGATACGCAGCATGGTATCCAGACCCAAGGTGGCACCAGTGCCAAGTTTTGCTGGTTTGATAGTACCAAGTGGTTCCTGCAATCTGCCATCCAGAAGCAGGGCAGCTTACTTTTGTATGCCAGGGAAACGGGCCGAGGTTTTTGTCTGGGGGCCTATGGCTGGGAGTGACCGGCTGGCTCCTGAAAAGCTACGATAGGCAGGATGGTGACCAGACCCATGGTGGCACCAGTCCCAAGTTGGGCTGATTTGATAGTACCAAGTGGCTCCTGCAATCTGCCGTCAAAATTTGGCAGGCGAGTTTTGTTTTCCAGGGAAAAGCGCCGTTGTTTGTGTTTGGGCGCCTGTGGCTGGGAGTGGCCGGCTGGCTCCTTAGAATCCACGATACGCAGGATGGTTCCCAGACCTGAGGTGGCACCAGTGCCAAGTCGGGCTGGTTTGATAGTACTAAATAGCTCCTGCAATCTGCCATGCAGAAGCGGGGCAGCTTACTTTTGTTTGCCAGGGAAACGGGCCGAGGTTTGTGTCTGGGGGCCTATGGCTGCGAGTGACCGTCTGGCTCCTGAAAAGCTACGATAGGCAGGATGGTGAGCAGACCCATGGTGGCACCAGTGCCAAGTTGAGCTGGTTTGATAGTACCAAGTGGCTCCTGCAATCTGCCATCAAAAAGTTGGCAGGCGAGTTTTGTTTTCCAGGGAAAAGCGCCGTTGTTTGTGTTTGGGTGCCTATGGCTGGGAGTGGCCGGCTGGCTCCTTAGAATTCACGATACGCACCATGGTTCCCAGACCAGAGGTGGCACCAGTGCCAAGTCGGGCTGGTTTGATAGTACCAAGTGCGTCCTACAATCTGCCATCCAGAAGCGGGGCAGCTTACTTTGGTTTGCCAGGGAAACGGGCCGAGCTTTGTGTCTGGGGGCATATGGCTGGGAGTGACCGGCTGGCTCCTGAAAAGCTACGATAGGCAGGATGGTGACCAGACCCATGGTGGCACCAGTGCCAAGTTGGGCTGATTTGATAGTAGCAAGTGGCTCCTGCAATCTGCCATCAAAATGTCGGCAGGCGGGTTTTGTTTTCCAGGGAAAAGCGCTGTGGTTTGTGTTTGGGGGCCTGTGGCTGGGAGTGACCGGCTGGCTCCTTAGAATCCACGATACGCAGGATGGTTCCCAGACCCAAGGTGGCACCAGTGCCAAGTTGGGCTGGTTTGATAGTACCAAGTGGCTCCTGCAATCTGCCATCCAGAAGCGGGGCAGCTTACTTTTTTTTGCCAGGGAAACGGGCCGAGGTTTGTGTCTGGGGGCCTATGGCTGGGAGTGACCGGCTGGCTCCTGAAAAGCTAAGATAGGCAGGATGGTGACCAGACCCATGGTGGCACCAGTGCCAAGTTGGGCTGATTTGATAGTACCAAGTGGCTCCTGCAATCTGCCATCAAAATGTTGGCAGGCGAGTTTTGTTTTCCAGGGAAAAGCGCCGTTGTTTTTGTTTGGGGGCCTGTGGCTAGGAGTGGACGGATGGCTAATTAGAATCCACGATAGGCAGGATGGTGACCAGACCCATGGTGGCACCAGTGCCAAGTCGGGCTGGTTTGATAGTACCAAGTGGCTCCGGCAATCTGCCATCCAGAAGCGGGATAACTTACTTTTGTTTGTCAGGGAAACGGGCCGAGGTTTGTGTCTGGGGGCCTATGGCTGGGAGTGACCGGCTGGCTCCTGAAAAGCTACGATAGGCAGGATGGTGACCAGACCCATGGTGGCACCAGTGCCAAGTTGGTCTGATTTGATAGTACCAAGTGGCTCCTGCAATCTCCCATCAAAAAGTTGGCAGGAGAGTTTTGTTTCCCAGGGAAAAGCGCCGTTGTTTGTGTTTGGGGGCCTGTGGCTGGGAGTGGCCGGCTGGCTCCTTAGAATCCACGATACGCAGCATGGTATCCAGACCCAAGGTGGCACCAGTGCCAAGTTTTGCTGGTTTGATAGTACCAAGTGGTTCCTGCAATCTGCCATCCAGAAGCAGGGCAGCTTACTTTTGTATGCCAGGGAAACGGGCCGAGGTTTTTGTCTGGGGGCCTATGGCTGGGAGTGACCGGCTGGCTCCTGAAAAGCTACGATAGGCAGGATGGTGACCAGACCCATGGTGGCACCAGTCCCAAGTTGGGCTGATTTGATAGTACCAAGTGGCTCCTGCAATCTGCCGTCAAAATTTGGCAGGCGAGTTTTGTTTTCCAGGGAAAAGCGCCGTTGTTTGTGTTTGGGCGCCTGTGGCTGGGAGTGGCCGGCTGGCTCCTTAGAATCCACGATACGCAGGATGGTTCCCAGACCTGAGGTGGCACCAGTGCCAAGTCGGGCTGGTTTGATAGTACTAAATAGCTCCTGCAATCTGCCATGCAGAAGCGGGGCAGCTTACTTTTGTTTGCCAGGGAAACGGGCCGAGGTTTGTGTCTGGGGGCCTATGGCTGCGAGTGACCGTCTGGCTCCTGAAAAGCTACGATAGGCAGGATGGTGAGCAGACCCATGGTGGCACCAGTGCCAAGTTGAGCTGGTTTGATAGTACCAAGTGGCTCCTGCAATCTGCCATCAAAAAGTTGGCAGGCGAGTTTTGTTTTCCAGGGAAAAGCGCCGTTGTTTGTGTTTGGGTGCCTATGGCTGGGAGTGGCCGGCTGGCTCCTTAGAATTCACGATACGCACCATGGTTCCCAGACCAGAGGTGGCACCAGTGCCAAGTCGGGCTGGTTTGATAGTACCAAGTGCGTCCTACAATCTGCCATCCAGAAGCGGGGCAGCTTACTTTGGTTTGCCAGGGAAACGGGCCGAGCTTTGTGTCTGGGGGCATATGGCTGGGAGTGACCGGCTGGCTCCTGAAAAGCTACGATAGGCAGGATGGTGACCAGACCCATGGTGGCACCAGTGCCAAGTTGGGCTGATTTGATAGTAGCAAGTGGCTCCTGCAATCTGCCATCAAAATGTCGGCAGGCGGGTTTTGTTTTCCAGGGAAAAGCGCTGTGGTTTGTGTTTGGGGGCCTGTGGCTGGGAGTGACCGGCTGGCTCCTTAGAATCCACGATACGCAGGATGGTTCCCAGACCCAAGGTGGCACCAGTGCCAAGTTGGGCTGGTTTGATAGTACCAAGTGGCTCCTGCAATCTGCCATCCAGAAGCGGGGCAGCTTACTTTTGTTTGCCAGGGAAACGGGCCGAGGTTTGTGTCTGGGGGCCTATGGCTGGGAGTGACCGGCTGGCTCCTGAAAAGCTAAGATAGGCAGGATGGTGACCAGACCCATGGTGGCACCAGTGCCAAGTTGGGCTGATTTGATAGTACCAAGTGGCTCCTGCAATCTGCCATCAAAATGTTGGCAGGCGAGTTTTGTTTTCCAGGGAAAAGCGCCGTTTTTTTTGTTTGGGGGCCTGTGGCTGGGAGTGGCCGGCTGGCTCCTTAGAATCCACGATACGCAGCATGGTTCCCAGACCAGAGGTGGCACCAGTGCCAAGTTGGGCTGGTTTGATGGTACCAAGTGCGTCCTGCAATCTGCCATCCAGAAGCGGGGTAGCTTACTTTTGTTTGCCAGGGAAACGGGCCGAGGTTTGTGTCTGGGGGCCTATGGCTGGGAGTGACCGGCTGGCTCCTGAAAAGCTACGATAGGCAGGATGGTGACCAGACCCATGGTGGCACCAGTGCCAAGTTGGTCTGATTTGATAGTACCAAGTGGCTCCTGCAATCTCCAATCAAAAAGTTGGCAGGAGAGTTTTGTTTCCCAGGGAAAAGCGCCGTTGTTTGTGTTTGGGGGCCTGTGGCTGGGAGTGGCCGGCTGGCTCCTTAGAATCCACGATACGCAGCATGGTATCCAGACCCAAGGTGGCACCAGTGCCAAGTTTTGCTGGTTTGATAGTACCAAGTGGTTCCTGCAATCTGCCATCCAGAAGCAGGGCAGCTTACTTTTGTATGCCAGGGAAACGGGCCGAGGTTTTTGTCTGGGGGCCTATGGCTGGGAGTGACCGGCTGGCTCCTGAAAAGCTACGATAGGCAGGATGGTGACCAGACCCATGGTGGCACCAGTCCCAAGTTGGGCTGATTTGATAGTACCAAGTGGCTCCTGCAATCTGCCGTCAAAATTTGGCAGGCGAGTTTTGTTTTCCAGGGAAAAGCGCCGTTGTTTGTGTTTGGGCGCCTGTGGCTGGGAGTGGCCGGCTGGCTCCTTAGAATCCACGATACGCAGGATGGTTCCCAGACCTGAGGTGGCACCAGTGCCAAGTCGGGCTGGTTTGATAGTACTAAATAGCTCCTGCAATCTGCCATGCAGAAGCGGGGCAGCTTACTTTTGTTTGCCAGGGAAACGGGCCGAGGTTTGTGTCTGGGGGCCTATGGCTGCGAGTGACCGTCTGGCTCCTGAAAAGCTACGATAGGCAGGATGGTGAGCAGACCCATGGTGGCACCAGTGCCAAGTTGAGCTGGTTTGATAGTACCAAGTGGCTCCTGCAATCTGCCATCAAAAAGTTGGCAGGCGAGTTTTGTTTTCCAGGGAAAAGCGCCGTTGTTTGTGTTTGGGTGCCTATGGCTGGGAGTGGCCGGCTGGCTCCTTAGAATTCACGATACGCACCATGGTTCCCAGACCAGAGGTGGCACCAGTGCCAAGTCGGGCTGGTTTGATAGTACCAAGTGCGTCCTACAATCTGCCATCCAGAAGCGGGGCAGCTTACTTTGGTTTGCCAGGGAAACGGGCCGAGCTTTGTGTCTGGGGGCATATGGCTGGGAGTGACCGGCTGGCTCCTGAAAAGCTACGATAGGCAGGATGGTGACCAGACCCATGGTGGCACCAGTGCCAAGTTGGGCTGATTTGATAGTAGCAAGTGGCTCCTGCAATCTGCCATCAAAATGTCGGCAGGCGGGTTTTGTTTTCCAGGGAAAAGCGCTGTGGTTTGTGTTTGGGGGCCTGTGGCTGGGAGTGACCGGCTGGCTCCTTAGAATCCACGATACGCAGGATGGTTCCCAGACCCAAGGTGGCACCAGTGCCAAGTTGGGCTGGTTTGATAGTACCAAGTGGCTCTTGCAATCTGCCATCCAGAAGCGGGGCAGCTTACTTTTGTTTGCCAGGGAAACGGGCTGAGCTTTGTGTCTGGGGGCCTATGGCTGGGAGTGACCGCCTGGCTCCTGAAAAGCTACGATAGGCAGGATGGTGACCAGACCCATGGTGGCACCAGTGCCATGTTGGCCTGGTTTGATAGTACCATGTGGCTCCTGCAATCTGCCATCCAGAAGCGGGGCTGCTTACTTTTGTTTGCCAGGGAAACGGGCCGAGATATTTGTCTGGGGGCCTATGGCTGGGAGTGAGCGGCTGGCTCCTGAAAAGCTACGATAGGCAGGATGGTGACCAGACCCATGGTGGCACCAGTGCCAAGTTGGGCTGCTTTGATAGTACCAAGTGGCTCCTGCAATCTGCCATCAAAAAGTTGTCAGGCGAGTTTTGTTTTCCAGGGAAAAGCGCCGTTGTTCTTGTTTAGAGGCCTGTGGCTGGGAGTGGCCGGCTGCCTCCTTTGAACCCAGGATACGCAGGATGGTTCCCAGACCCAAGGTGGCACCAGTGCCAAGTTGGGCTGGTTTGATAGTACCAAGTGGATCCTGCAATCTGCCATCCAGAAGCGGGACAGCTTACCTTTGTTTCCCAGGGAAACGGGCCGAGGTATTTGTCTGGGGGCCTATGGCTGGGAGTGACCAGCTGGCTACTGAAAAGCTACGATAGGCAGCATGGTTACCAGACTCATGGTGGAACCAGTGCCAAGTCGGGCTGGTTTGATAATACTAAATAGCTCCTGAAATCTGCCATTCAGACGCGGGGCAGCGGATTTTTGTTTGCTGGAGAAAAGTTCCGTGGTTTTTTTTTGGGGGTATATGGCTGGACGTGGCCGGCTGGCTCCTTAAAAAGATCGATACGCAGGATTGTTCCCTGACCCAAGGTGGCATCACTGCCAAGTCGGGCTGTTTTCGTAGTACCAAGTGCGTCCTGCAATTTGCCATCCAGAAGAGGGGCAGTTGAGTTTTGTTTGCCAGAGCAAAGGGCCGTGGTATGTGTTTGGGGGCATATGGCTGAGAGTGGCCGGCTGGCCCCTGAAAATCCACGATAGGCAGGATGGTTCCCAGAGCCAAGGTAGCACCAGTGCCATGTTGGCCTGGTTTGATAGTACTATGTGGCTGCTGTAATCTGCCATCCAGAAGAGGGGCAGCTTACTTTTGTTTGCCAGGGAAACGGGCCGAGATATTTGTCTGGGGGCCTATGGCTGGGAGTGACCGGCTGGCTCCTGAAAAGCTACGATAGGCAGGATGGTGACCAGACCCAAAGTGGAACCAGTACCAAGTTGGGCTGGTTTGATAGTACCAAGTGGCTCCTGCAATCTGCCATCAAAAATTTGGCAGGCGAGTTTTGTTTTCCAGGGAAAAGCGCCGTTGTTTAGAGGCCTGTGGCTGGGAGTGGCCGCCTGTCCTCGTAGAATCTACGTTACGCAGCATGGTTCCCAGAGCCAAGGTGGCACCAGGGCCAAGTCGGGCAGGTTTGATAGTACCAAATGCATCCTGCAATCTGCCATCCAAAAGCGGGGCAGTTTACTTTTGTTTGCCAGGGAAACGGGCCGAGGTTTGTGTCTGGGGGCCTATGGCAGGGAGTGACCGTCTGGCTCCTGAAAAGCTACGATAGGCAGGATGTTTACCAGACCCATGGTGGCACCAGTGCCAAGTTGGGCTGATTTGATAGTACCAAGTGGCTCCTGCAATCTGCCATCCAGAATCGGGGCAGCTTACTTTTGTTTTCCAGGGAAACGGGCCGAGGTTTGTGTCTGGGGGTCTATGGCTGGGAGTGACCGGCTGGCTCCTGAAAAGCTACGATAGGCAGGATGGTGACCAGACCCATGGTGGCACCAGTGCCAAGTTGGGCTGGTTTGATAGCACCAAGTGGCTCCTGCAATCTGCCATCAAAATGTTGGCAGGCGATTTTTGTTTTCCAGGGAAAAGCGCCGTTGTTTGTGTTTGGGCGCCTGTGGCTCAGAGTGGCCGGGTGGCTGCTTAGAATCCACGATACGCCGGATGGTTCCCAGACCCAAGGTGGCACCAGTGCCAAGTCGGGCTGGTTTGACACTACCAAGTGGCTCCTGCAATCTGCCATCCAGAATCGGGGCAGCTTAATTGTGTTTGCCAGGGAAACGGTCCGAGGTTTGTGTCTGGGGGCCTATGGCTGGGAGTGACCGGCTGGCTCCTGAAATGCTACAATAGGCAGGATGGTTCCCAGACACATAGTGGCACCAGTGCCAAGTTGGGATGATTTGATAGTACCAAGTGGCTCCTGCAATCTGCCATCAAAAAGTTGGCAGGCGAGTTTTGTTTTCCAGGGAAAAGCGCCGTTGTTTGTGTTTGGGGGCCTGTGGCTGGAGTGGCCGGCTGGCTCCTTAGAATCCACGATATGCAGGATTGTTCCCAGACCCAAGGTGGCACCAGTGCCAAGTCGGGCTGGTTTGATGGTGCAAAGTGGCTCCTGCAATCTGCCATCCAGACGCGGGGCAGCGGATTTTTGTTTCCATGAGAAATGGTCCGTGGTTTGTTTTTGGGGGTATATGGCTGGGCGTGGCCGGCTGGCTCCTTAAAAAGCTCGATATGCAGGATGGTTCCCTGACACAAGGTGGCACCAGTGCCACGTCGGGCGGTTTTCGTAGTACAAAGTGCGTCCTAAAATTTGCCATCCAGAAGAGGGGCAGTTGAGTTTTGTTTGCCAGAGGAAAGGGCCGTGGTTTGTTTTTGGGGGCATATGGCTGATAGTGGCCGGCTGGCCCCTGAAAATCCACAATAAGCAGGATGGTTCCCACACCAGAGGTGTCACCAGTGCCAAGTCGGGGTGGTTTGATAGTACTAAATAGCTCCTGCAATCTGCCATGCAGAAGCGGGGCAGCTTACTTTTGTTTCCCAGGGAAACGGGCCGAGGTTTGTGTCTGGGGGCCTATGGCTGCGAGTGACCGGCTGGCTCCTGAAAAGCTACGATAGGCAGGATGGTGACCAGACCCATGGTGGCACCAGTGCCAAGTTGGGCTGGTTTGATAGTACCAAGTTGCTCCGGCAATCTGCCATCAAAAAGTTGGCAGGCGAGTTTTGTTTTCCAGGGAAAAGCGCCGTTGTTTGTGTTTGGGGGCCTGTGGCTGGGAGTGGCTAGCTGGCTCCTTAGAACCCACGATACGCAGGATGGTTCCCAGACCAGAGGTGGCACCAGTGCCAAGTTGGGCTGGTTTGATGGTGCAAAGTGGCTCCTGCAATCTGCCATCCAGAAGCGGGGTAGCTTACTTTTGTTTGCCAGGGAAACGGGCCGAAATATTTGTCTAGGGGCCTCTGGCTGGGGGTGACTGGGTGGCACCTGAAAAGCTACGATAGGCAGGATGGTGACCAGACCCATGGTGGCACCAGTGCCAAGTTGGGCTGATTTGATAAAACGAAGTGGCTCCTGCAATCTGCCATCAAATGTTTGGCAGGCGAGTTTTGTTTTCCAGGGAAAAGCACCGTTGTGTGTGTTTTGGGGCCTGTGGCTGGGAGTGGCCAGCTGGCTCCTTAGAATCCACGATACGCAGGATGGTTCCCAGACCCAAGGTGGCACCAGTGCCAAGTCGGGCTGGTTTGATAGTACCAAGTGGTTCCTGCAATCTGCCATCCAGAAGCGGGGCAGCTGAATTTTGTTTGCCAGAGAAAAAGGCTGTTGTTTGTGTTTCGGGGCCTGTGGCTGGCAGTGGCCGGCTGGCTCCTGAAAATCCATGATACGCAGCATGGTTCCCAGACCCAAGGTGGCACCAGTGCCAAGTAGGGCTGGTTTCATAGTACCCAGTGGCTCCTGCAATCTCCCATCAGGAAGAGGGGCAGTTGAGTTTTGTTTTCCAGAGAAAAGGGCCGTGGTTTGTGTTTGGGGCCTATGGCTGAGAGTGACCGGCTGGCCCCTGAAAATCCACGATAGGAAGGATGGTTCCCAGATCCAAGGTGGCAGCAGTGCCATGTTGTGCTGGTGTGATAGTCCCAAGTGGCTCCTGCAATCTGCCATCCAGAAGCGGGGCAGCTGAATTTTGTTTGCCAGAGAAAAATGCTGTGGTTTGTGTTTGGGGGCCTGTGGCTGGGAGTGGCCGGCTGGCTCCTGAAAATCCATGATACGCAGCATGGTTCCCAGACCCAAGGTGGCACCAGTGCCAAGTGGGGCTGGTTTCACAGTGTCAAGTGCCTCCTGCAATCTCCCATCCAGAAGCGGGGCAGCTGAGTTTTGTTTGCCTGTGAAACGGGCCGTTGTTTTTGATTGGGGTCTGTGGCCGAGAGTGTTCGGCTGGCTCCTGACAACCCACAATACGCAGGATGTTTCCCAGACCCAAGGTGGCACCAGTGCCAAGTCGGGCTGGTTTGATAGTACCAAGTGGCTCCTGCAATCTGCCATCCAGAAGCGGTGCAGTTGAGTTTTGTTTGCCAGAGAAAAGCGCCGTGGGTTGTGTTTGGGGGCATATGGCTGGGAGTGGCCGGCTGTCTCATTAAAAAGATCGATACGCAGGATGGTTCCCAGACCCAAGGTGGCACCAGTGCCAAGTAGGGCTGTTTTTATAGTACCAAGTGCGTCCTGCAATTTGCCATCCAGAAGAGGGGCAGTTGAGTTTTGTTTGCCAGAGAATAGCGCCGTTGTTTGTGTTTGGGGGCTTGTGGCTGGGAGTGGCCGACTGGCGCCTTAGAATCTGTGTTACGCAGCATGGTTCCCAGACCAGAGGTGGCACCAGTGCCAAGTTGGGCTGGTTTGATAGTACCAAGTGGCTCCTGCAATCTGCCATCCAGAAGCGGGGCAGCTTACTTTTGTTTGCCAGTGAAACGGGCCGAGGTTTGTGACTTGGGACCTATGGCTGGGAGTGGCCGGCTGGCTCCTTTGAACCCACGATACGCAGGATGGTTCCCAGACCCAAGGTGGCACCAGTGCCAAGTCGGGCTGGTTTGATACTACCAAGTGCGTCCTGCAATCTGCCATCCAGAAGCGGGGCAGCTTAATTTTGTTTGCCAGGGAATCGGGCCGTCGGTTTTGTATGGGGGCCAATGGCTGAGAGTGGCCGGCTGGCTCCTGAAAATCCACGCTAGGCAGCATGGTTCCCAGATGCAAGCTGGCACCAGTGCCAAGTCGGGCTGGTTTGATGGTGCAAAGTGGCTCCTGCAATCTGCCATCCAGAAGCGGGGCAGGCGATTTTTGTTTGCCAGAGAAAAATTCCGTGGATTGTTTTTGGGGGCATATTGCTGGGAGTGGCCGGCTGGCTCCTTAAAATGCTCGATACGCATGATGGTTCCCAGGCCCAAAGTGTCACCACTACCAAGTCGGCCTGCGGTTTTAGTATCAAGTTCATCCTGCAATTTGCCATCCAGAAGAGGGGCAGTTGAGTTTTGTTTGCCAGAGAAACGGGCCGAGGTTTCTGTTTGGGGACATATGGCTGAGAGTGGCCGGCTGGCCCCTGAATATCCACGATACACAGCATGGTTCCCAGATCCAAGGTGGCACCAGTGCCAAGTTGGGCTGGTTTGATAGTACCAAGTGTCTCCTGCAATCTGCCATCCAGAAGCGGGGCAGCTTACTTTTGTTTGCCAGAGAAATAGGCCTAGGTTTTTGTCTGGGCGCCTGTGGCTAGGAGTGGCCGGCTGGCTCCTAAGAATCCACGATACGCAGGATGTTTCCCAGACCCAAGGTGGCACCAGTGCCAAGTCGGGCTGGTTTGATAGTACCAAGTGGCTCCTGCAAACTCCATCAAAATGTTGGCAGACGTGTTTTGTTTTCCAGGGAACAGCGCCGTTGATTTTGTTTGGGGGCCTGTGGCTGGGAGTGGCCGGCTGGCTCCTTAGAATCCACGATACGCAGGATGGTTCCCAGACCCAAGGTGGCACCAGTGCCAAGTCGGGCTGGTTTGATTACACCAAGTGGCTCCTGCAATCTGCCATCCAGAAGTGAGGCAGCTAAGTTTTGTTTGCCAGAAAAAAGGGCCGTGGTTTTTGTTGGGGGCCTGTGGCTGGGAGTAGCCGGCTGGCTCCTTAAAATCCACGATAGGCTGGATGGTTCCCAGACCCAAGGTGGCACCAGTGCCAAGTCGGGCTGGTTTGATAGTACCAAGTGGCTCCTGCAATCTGCCATCCAGAAGCGCTGCAGTTGAGTTTTGTTTGCCAGAGAAAAGGGCCGTGGGTTGTGTTTGGGGGCATATGGCTGGGAGTGGCCGGCTGTCTCATTAAAAAGATCGATACGCAGGATGGTTCCCAGACCCAAGGTGGCACCAGTGCCAAGTCGGGCTGTTTTTATAGTACCAAGTGCGTCCTGCAATTTGCCATCCAGAAGAGGGGCAGTGGAGTTTTGTTTGCCAGAGAATAGCGCCGTTGTTTGTGTTTGGGGGCTTGTGACTGGGAGTGGCCGACTGGCGCCTTAGAATCTGTCTTACGCAGCATGGTTCCCAGACCAGAGGTGGCACCAGTGCCAAGTTGGGCTGGTTTGATAGTACCAAGTGGCTCCTGCAATCTGCCATCCAGAAGCGGGGCAGCTTACTTTTGTTTGCCAGGTAAACGGGCCAAGGTTTGTGACTGGGGACGTATGGCTGGGAGTGACCGGCTGGAACCTGGAAAGCTACAATAGGCAGGATGGTGACCAGACCCATGGTGGCACCAGTGCCAAGTTGGGCTGGTTTGATAGTACCAAGTGGCTCCTGCAATCTGCCATCAAAAAGTTGGCAGGCGAGTTTTGTTTTCCAGGGAAAAGCGCCGTTGTTTGTATTTGGGGGCCTGTGGCTGGGAGTGGCCGGCTGGCTCCTTTGAACCCACGATACGCAGGATGGTTCCCAGACCCAAGGTGGCACCAGTGCCAAGTCGGGCTGGTTTGATACTACCAAGTGCGTCCTGCAATCTGCCATCCAGAAGCGGGGCAGCTTAATTTTGTTTGCCAGGGAAACGGGCCGTGGGTTTTGTTTGGGGGCCTATGGCTGAGAGTGGCCGGCTGGCTCCTGAAAATCCACGCTAGGCAGCATGGTTCCCAGATGCAAGGTGGCACCAGTGCCAAGTCGGGCTGGTTTGATGGTGCAAAGTGGCTCCTGCAATCTGCCATCCAGGAGCGGGGCAGCTGATTTTTGTTTGCCAGAGAAAAATTCCGTGGATTGATTTTGGGGGCATATTGCTGGGAGTGGCCGGCTGGCTCCTTAAAATGCTCGATACGCATGATGGTTCCCAGGTCCAAGGTGTCACCACTACCAAGTCGGCCTGCGGTTTTAGTATCAAGTTCATCCTGCAATTTGCCATCCAGAAGAGGGGCAGTTGAGTTTTGTTTGCCAGAGAACAGGGCCGAGGTTTCTGTTTGGGGACATATGGCTGAGAGTGGCCGGCTGGCCCCTGAATATCCACGATACACAGCATGGTTCCCAGATCCAAGGTGGCACCAGTGCCAAGTTGGGCTGGTTTGATAGTACCAAGTGTCTCCTGCAATCTGCCATCCAGAAGCGGGGCAGCTTACTTTTGTTTGCCAGAGAAATAGGCCTAGGTTTTTGTCTGGGGGCCTGTGGCTAGGAGTGGCCGGTTGGCTCCTAAGAATCCACGATACGCAGGATGTTTCCCAGACCCAAGGTGGCACCAGTGCCAAGTCGGGCTGGTTTGATAGTACAAAGTGGCTCCTGCAATCTGCCATCCAGAAGCGGGAGAGCTTACTTTTGTTTGCCAGGGAAACGGGCCGAGGTTTGTGTTTGGGGGCCTATGGCTGAGAGTGACCGGCTGGCTCCTGAAAAGCTACAATAGGCAGGATGGTTCCCAGACCAGAGGTGGCACCAGTGCCAAGTTGGGCTGGTTTGATAGTACCAAGTGGTTCCTGCAATCTGCCATCCAGAAGCAGGGCAGCTGAGTTTTGTTTGCCAGAGAAAAGGGCCTTGGTTTGTGTTTGGGGGCATATGGCTGGGTGTGGCCAGCTGGCTCCTTAAAATGCACGATATGCAACATGGCTCCCAGACCCAAGGTGGCACCAGTGCCAAGTTGGGCTGGTTTGATAGTGCCAAGGTGGGCTGGTTTGGTAGTACCAAGTGGCTCCTGCAATCTTCCATGATCACGTGGAGAAATACTTTCTGGTTTCAGCCTCATGCTCTTTCTTCTCTCCCTCAACTTCTCTATCACCTCTCATCTGGTTCACATGCGCTGTCTTCAAGGTCCACAGGCTACTTTTCACAGAATCTTCTGGCCTGATGAAGTAAGAATGATGAATAGAACAGAGCTGGGATCTATTTTCCAGTTTGGATAAAATGCATTCTGCACACAAATCCAAGGAGAACGTGCTGCCCCAATGCCCAGAAAATCTTTCACTCCTGCTAGTGTTCTACGTCAACCGCAACTTAGTCTGAAAGAAAAGCTTTTTCTCTGAGAGCATCTGAGAGGTTTGCATGAAGCACTGATATCTGACATATGCAATTTTGAATAGGAGAGGAAAAAGAAAATGGCAAGGAGTTTTTAATTTTAGTGGTTTCAATTTTAATTTCCGTGCACTTTTTCAAAACTTGTCAGCTCAAATGCCCATCAACATCTTTTAGTCATCTGTAAGTCAGTATTCATATAAAATGTGCTTCAAATCCAAAGAATTTCAAATTTGCACTCCAAGCTTCTATGCCTAGATTTATGATTTCCTACACATATTAGATGAAAGGAAGGCCTTTTTTACTGTGGGAGTGCTGGAACACTGGAACAGGTTGCCCAGAGAAGTTGTGGGTGTCCCATCCCTGAAAGTATTCAAGGTCACCTTGGACGGGGCTTGGAGCAGCAACAAAGGAGAAGCTTGATGGTAGAGAAACAAAGTCGGACTATAGAAGAAACTCGGATTGAAGTATAGGATCAAGTTTTCTCTCAGCTCTTGGGGTAAATTCAAAGTTGTACAAAATGACATTTATCTGTGCTATTCACTACTGTAACAGAAAGTTTCATGAAAACTGTACAGAAGATAGTAAATTTTAAAAGAGATAAGAATTACAGCATAAAATCCATGGGATAGGTTACAACATGAGACACTCTCTAAGAGAAAATCTCTTTGTTTCAGCACTTCATCGGGGTAAGATTTCATGAAGTGCCAAAGAAGGCGGCAAAATATCATTCGGGACATTATTTACTGGAATTCAGCCTGGCCATTAGTAGGAACTGCCTTTGAACATATCATGTAGATATACCACACACACTTTCCCTTCACTGAAAAATTACTGTTTACAACAAATAAGCAATTGACGATCAAAATTGATTGAAAGCATCTTAAACATGTCAAGTATTTCATTGTAGATGATCTGTGATCCAAATGCTTCTTCCACCTTCGAGAGGGACAGAAGAATTCTTCCATATCATGATGGTTTAAAATTGTATCAACCAATGTTTTCTGCTGAAAAGATATCATCTATTTTTTTCTATTTTTGGAAGAAAATATTCCTAGACATACAACAGGTGAGAACTAAGTAATTTTAAAGAAACAAATGAAATGAAAATATTCTGTAAATAGAATGAAATGAAAAGCTGTGTTTTAAATAGGAGCTAAATATTAAACAGAATTTTTGTACCAGGCATTTGAATTACTGCACCAGCTCTTTTGCCCATCAAGAGAGGCATTTAGCATTTCAGTCTTTTCCAAGGTGTTCATGATCTGCTATGCTGATCTCTGTGTGTGCCTAGGTGTGTGTGGAGGGGGGGGCATATGAAGGGGAGTGTGTATGTTTGCTTTACAATTGTTGTGGCAGATTCATGCCTCAGCTCCACATTTTGTTTTAAAAAGGTCACACCGAGTGGATATGAAGTTTACTATCAACAAGAGATCGATTCCCAAATCATCCATTTGACTCTCCCTTATAAATCATGTGCTTTGTTGCATATTTTATCAAATATACTTTCAAGCCAGATGGAGGAAGGAGGATGTGGGAATCCCTCCACCATCTTGCAACTTTTATGTAAGTAGGTTTTCAAGAAAATCATCATTTCTCTTTTAAATATGTCTGGAACAGGCATGATGGTAGTGTCAACCTGTTGGAGTTTTTGTTGCTGGAAGAAGTTGTACAAAAGGATTGGTTTTTACATTGACCAGTTACTGAATCAAGCGCAGGAATACATTGGAAATTTAGCTGGGGGTTCCTTTTCCCAGCAGACTACTTCTAGAACGAGCTTGTACACTGAAGCTGACTCTTTTGCTCTCTTTTTGTTTCTTTCCTATTTTCTTGGCTTCTTTGCCACTATCTAGACAATTTTGGAACTTTGTTCCCAACTAAAATGGTTTCAATAGTCTGATTGTGATCATACATTTTTACAAGGAATTTTTAAAATCTTTCCTCGAGTCCAGAAAGTCAAGGACTTAGATCTTTTTCTTCCCTTATCAATATTGCCATGAAATTGATAAATAAAGACCAACTCTTTATTTTTGTTTTTAACCCACGTAGATAATTCCCATCCATTAATCCATTTTGTGGACCAATAGCTGCCATTCTGATGGAAGCTGTCACTTCTTAACAATAGGCATTCTGTGACTATGTTGACTGCACTTTGGGTGAAGATCCTAACTGGTCTTAGATATACATAGGGAGAAATTTGCTCAGCCAGTGTCAGTCTTAAGCATGCGTATCAGAAGATCTTTCTAGAGCTGGGAATTTTCCCATGAAAGGGATTCAGTTAGGGAAGAGACACTTGTGCCAGAGTTTTACATTCTTCTTGAACACTGCTTAAGGAACTTAGATGCCATGTCCATTTGGATCTCTGTCTGCACAGAACTTTGTCATGCCAGTGCTTTGAAATGCATCTTGAAGAGAATTCACTAGCACAGAATGAAAGAGAGTGGAAGGGGTTGGTGGGGCTAACCAGGCCCAACCCCCCTGCCTAAACCAGGATACCTAGAGCCTCTTGCCCAGGATTCTATCTGGGTGTACTTTTAATGTCTTCAAAGATCCAGGCTCCACAATCTTTCTGGGCAGTCTGTGCCGTGGTTCAGTCACCCTGACAGTAAAGAAACATTTACTGATGTTCAAAGGCAATCTCCTGTATTTCAGTGTGTGCCCACTGCCTCTTGTCTTTTCCCTCAGCATCACTGAAAAGACACTGATTCCCTCCCCTTTGCACTATTGCTTCCATATGTATGTGTGATGCCATGTAGAGGTATGTCAAAAACCTCCCTGAAGCCCAGGCAGATAATATTCCCTTCATCTACCAGTCAAGTTGATTCATCAGAGGAGTTTAAAGTGATGTTCAGCATGAAATTCCCCTGAAAAATCATGCTAACTACATTATTTGGTCATCTGTCATGTGCCTGGCAAGGATTTCCAGGAAGAGCTGCTTCATCAACTTCCTGGGGATAAAAAAGAGGCTGGCTGGTTTGTACTATGGCGAGTCCTCTTAATTGCCTTTTTTGAAGATGGGTGTCATTTGCGAACATCCACCCTTTAGCTCCTCTTCTCATCTACACCTCGGCAAAAAGCTTTTCCACTATGTCTGGCTAGGAAAAACTGTGCCAGCACAGAAAACATCTCCCATCGTGTTCTAGAAGTTGCACGGATGTCTGCCAAGTGTTTGGCAGGAAGAAAAGAAAAGTTGTCCAAAACAGCTTCCAATCGAATGTTCCTGTGATTGGAAAAGTCAGGAGAGTGCAAAGGTACTGTTTTCTATCAGTTGGCAAGGTGCGCACACAATCCCAGTGTTGTACAGCTTGCTTCTTCACCTTCCCGAAGCTGCCGCTCTCGCCGGCTGCCGGAGCCCAAGAAGCGGCTTCTTCGCGCAAAGACGATTGTGCCGCTCACAGTGCTCTCCTTAGCGCAGCTTCTGCCGAAAGACGCCCGGCAGCGGCTCTTACCTCCGGAGAGCATCCTACCTTCGTCTTTCGCGTCTTTTGTAGTCTACATCTTATCAAAACGCTTCTCCACTAGGTCTGGCTAGGAAAAACTGTGCCAGCACAGAAAACATCTCCCATCGTGTTCTAGAAGTTGCACGGATGTCTGCCAAGTGTTTGGCAGGAAGAAAAGAAAAGTTGTCCAAAACAGCTTCCAATCGAATGTTCCTGTGATTGGAAAAGTCAGGAGAGTGCAAAGGTACTGTTTTCTATCAGTTGGCAAGGTGCGCACACAATCCCAGTGTTGTACAGCTTGCTTCTTCACCTTCCCGAAGCTGCCGCTCTCGCCGGCTGCCGGAGCCCAAGAAGCGGCTTCTTCGCGCAAAGACGATTGTGCCGCTCACAGTGCTCTCCTTAGCGCGGCTTCTGCCGAAAGACGCCCGGCAGCGGCTCTTACCTCCGGAGAGCATCCTACCTTCGTCTTTCGCGTCTTTTGTAGTCTACATCTTAGCAAAACGCTTTTCCACTATGTCTGGCTAGGAAAAACTGTGCCAGCACAGAAAACATCTCCCATCGTGTTCTAGAAGTTGCACGGATGTCTGCCAAGTGTTTGGCAGGAAGAAAAGAAAAGTTGTCCAAAACAGCTTCCAATCGAATGTTCCTGTGATTGGAAAAGTCAGGAGAGTGCAAAGGTACTGTTTTCTATCAGTTGGCAAGGTGCGCACACAATCCCAGTGTTGTACAGCTTGCTTCTTCACCTTCCCGAAGCTGCCGCTCTCGCCGGCTGCCGGAGCCCAAGAAGCGGCTTCTTCGCGCAAAGACGATTGTGCCGCTCACAGTGCTCTCCTTAGCGCGGCTTCTGCCGAAAGACGCCCGGCAGCGGCTCTTACCTCCGGAGAGCATCCTACCTTCGTCTTTCGCGTCTTATGTAGTCTACACCTCGGCAAAAAGCTTTTCCACTATGTCTGGCTAGGAAAAACTGTGCCAGCACAGAAAACATCTCCCATCGTGTTCTAGAAGTTGCACGGATGTCTGCCAAGTGTTTGGCAGGAAGAAAAGAAAAGTTGTCCAAAACAGCTTCCAATCGAATGTTCCTGTGATTGGAAAAGTCAGGAGAGTGCAAAGGTACTGTTTTCTATCAGTTGGCAAGGTGCGCACACAATCCCAGTGTTGTACAGCTTGCTTCTTCACCTTCCCGAAGCTGCCGCTCTCGCCGGCTGCCGGAGCCCAAGAAGCGGCTTCTTCGCGCAAAGACGATTGTGCCGCTCACAGGGCTCTCCTTAGCGCGGCTTCTGCCGAAAGACGCCCGGCAGCGGCTCTTACCTCCGGAGAGCATCCTACCTTCGTCTTTCGCGTCTTTTGTAGTCTACATCTTAGCAAAACGCTTTTCCACTATGTCTGGCTAGGAAAAACTGTGCCAGCACAGAAAACATCTCCCATCGTGTTCTAGAAGTTGCACGGATGTCTGCCAAGTGTTTGGCAGGAAGAAAAGAAAAGTTGTCCAAAACAGCTTCCAATCGAATGTTCCTGTGATTGGAAAAGTCAGGAGAGTGCAAAGGTACTGTTTTCTATCAGTTGGCAAGGTGCGCACACAATCCCAGTGTTGTACAGCTTGCTTCTTCACCTTCCCGAAGCTGCCGCTCTCGCCGGCTGCCGGAGCCCAAGAAGCGGCTTCTTCGCGCAAAGACGATTGTGCCGCTCACAGTGCTCTCCTTAGCGCGGCTTCTGCCGAAAGACGCCCGGCAGCGGCTCTTACCTCCGGAGAGCATCCTACCTTCGTCTTTCGCGTCTTTTGTAGTCTACATCTTAGCAAAACGCTTTTCCACTATGTCTGGCTAGGAAAAACTGTGCCAGCACAGAAAACATCTCCCATCGTGTTCTAGAAGTTGCACGGATGTCTGCCAAGTGTTTGGCAGGAAGAAAAGAAAAGTTGTCCAAAACAGCTTCCAATCGAATGTTCCTGTGATTGGAAAAGTCAGGAGAGTGCAAAGGTACTGTTTTCTATCAGTTGGCAAGGTGCGCACACAATCCCAGTGTTGTACAGCTTGCTTCTTCACCTTCCCGAAGCTGCCGCTCTCGCCGGCTGCCGGAGCCCAAGAAGCGGCTTCTTCGCGCAAAGACGATTGTGCCGCTCACAGTGCTCTCCTTAGCGCGGCTTCTGCCGAAAGACGCCCGGCAGCGGCTCTTACCTCCGGAGAGCATCCTACCTTCGTCTTTCGCGTCTTTTGTAGTCTACATCTTAGCAAAACGCTTTTCCACTATGTCTGGCTAGGAAAAACTGTGCCAGCACAGAAAACATCTCCCATCGTGTTCTAGAAGTTGCACGGATGTCTGCCAAGTGTTTGGCAGGAAGAAAAGAAAAGTTGTCCAAAACAGCTTCCAATCGAATGTTCCTGTGATTGGAAAAGTCAGGAGAGTGCAAAGGTACTGTTTTCTATCAGTTGGCAAGGTGCGCACACAATCCCAGTGTTGTACAGCTTGCTTCTTCACCTTCCCGAAGCTGCCGCTCTCGCCGGCTGCCGGAGCCCAAGAAGCGGCTTCTTCGCGCAAAGACGATTGTGCCGCTCACAGTGCTCTCCTTAGCGCGGCTTCTGCCGAAAGACGCCCGGCAGCGGCTCTTACCTCCGGAGAGCATCCTACCTTCGTCTTTCGCGTCTTATGTAGTCTACACCTCGGCAAAAAGCTTTTCCACTATGTCTGGCTAGGAAAAACTGTGCCAGCACAGAAAACATCTCCCATCGTGTTCTAGAAGTTGCACGGATGTCTGCCAAGTGTTTGGCAGGAAGAAAAGAAAAGTTGTCCAAAACAGCTTCCAATCGAATGTTCCTGTGATTGGAAAAGTCAGGAGAGTGCAAAGGTACTGTTTTCTATCAGTTGGCAAGGTGCGCACACAATCCCAGTGTTGTACAGCTTGCTTCTTCACCTTCCCGAAGCTGCCGCTCTCGCCGGCTGCCGGAGCCCAAGAAGCGGCTTCTTCGCGCAAAGACGATTGTGCCGCTCACAGGGCTCTCCTTAGCGCGGCTTCTGCCGAAAGACGCCCGGCAGCGGCTCTTACCTCCGGAGAGCATCCTACCTTCGTCTTTCGCGTCTTTTGTAGTCTACATCTTAGCAAAACGCTTTTCCACTATGTCTGGCTAGGAAAAACTGTGCCAGCACAGAAAACATCTCCCATCGTGTTCTAGAAGTTGCACGGATGTCTGCCAAGTGTTTGGCAGGAAGAAAAGAAAAGTTGTTCAAAACAGCTTCCAATCGAATGTTCCTGTGATTGGAAAAGTCAGGAGAGTGCAAAGGTACTGTTTTCTATCAGTTGGCAAGGTGCGCACACAATCCCAGTGTTGTACAGCTTGCTTCTTCACCTTCCCGAAGCTGCCGCTCTCGCCGGCTGCCGGAGCCCAAGAAGCGGCTTCTTCGCGCAAAGACGATTGTGCCGCTCACAGGGCTCTCCTTAGCGCGGCTTCTGCCGAAAGACGCCCGGCAGCGGCTCTTACCTCCGGAGAGCATCCTACCTTCGTCTTTCGCGTCTTTTGTAGTCTACATCTTAGCAAAACGCTTTTCCACTATGTCTGGCTAGGAAAAACTGTGCCAGCACAGAAAACATCTCCCATCGTGTTCTAGAAGTTGCACGGATGTCTGCCAAGTGTTTGGCAGGAAGAAAAGAAAAGTTGTTCAAAACAGCTTCCAATCGAATGTTCCTGTGATTGGAAAAGTCAGGAGAGTGCAAAGGTACTGTTTTCTATCAGTTGGCAAGGTGCGCACACAATCCCAGTGTTGTACAGCTTGCTTCTTCACCTTCCCGAAGCTGCCGCTCTCGCCGGCTGCCGGAGCCCAAGAAGCGGCTTCTTCGCGCAAAGACGATTGTGCCGCTCACAGTGCTCTCCTTAGCGCGGCTTCTGCCGAAAGACGCCCGGCAGCGGCTCTTACCTCCGGAGAGCATCCTACCTTCGTCTTTCGCGTCTTTTGTAGTCTACATCTTAGCAAAACGCTTTTCCACTATGTCTGGCTAGGAAAAACTGTGCCAGCAAAGAAAACATCTCCCATCGTGTTCTAGAAGTTGCACGGATGTCTGCCAAGTGTTTGGCAGGAAGAAAAGAAAAGTTGTCCAAAACAGCTTCCAATCGAATGTTCCTGTGATTGGAAAAGTCAGGAGAGTGCAAAGGTACTGTTTTCTATCAGTTGGCAAGGTGCGCACACAATCCCAGTGTTGTACAGCTTGCTTCTTCACCTTCCCGAAGCTGCCGCTCTCGCCGGCTGCCGGAGCCCAAGAAGCGGCTTCTTCGCGCAAAGACGATTGTGCCGCTCACAGTGCTCTCCTTAGCGCGGCTTCTGCCGAAAGACGCCCGGCAGCGGCTCTTACCTCCGGAGAGCATCCTACCTTCGTCTTTCGCGTCTTTTGTAGTCTACATCTTAGCAAAACGCTTTTCCACTATGTCTGGCTAGGAAAAACTGTGCCAGCACAGAAAACATCTCCCATCGTGTTCTAGAAGTTGCACGGATGTCTGCCAAGTGTTTGGCAGGAAGAAAAGAAAAGTTGTCCAAAACAGCTTCCAATCGAATGTTCCTGTGATTGGAAAAGTCAGGAGAGTGCAAAGGTACTGTTTTCTATCAGTTGGCAAGGTGCGCACACAATCCCAGTGTTGTACAGCTTGCTTCTTCACCTTCCCGAAGCTGCCGCTCTCGCCGGCTCCCGGAACCGAAGAAGCGGCTTCTTCGCGCAAAGACGATTGTGCCGCTCACAGTGCTCCCCTTAGCGCGGCTTCTGCCGAAAGACGCCCGGCAGCGGCTCTTACCTCCTGAGAGTGGCAGCTTCGGGAAGGTGAAGAAGCAAGCTGTACAACACTGGGATTGTGTGCGCACCTTGCCAACTGATAGAAAACAGTACCTTTGCACTCTCCTGACTTTTCCAATCACAGGAACATTCGATTGGAAGCTGTTTTGGACAACTTTTCTTTTCTTCCTGCCAAACACTTGGCAGACATCCGTGCAACTTCTAGAACACGATGGGAGATGTTTTCTGTGCTGGCACAGTTTTTCCTAGCCAGACATAGTGGAAAAGCTTTTTGCCGAGGTGTAGACTACATAAGACGCGAAAGACGAAGGTAGGATGCTCTCCGGAGGTAAGAGCCGCTGCCGGGCGTCTTTCGGCAGAAGCCGCGCTAAGGAGAGCACTGTGAGCGGCACAATCGTCTTTGCGCGAAGAAGCCGCTTCTTGGGCTCCGGCAGCCGGCGAGAGCGGCAGCTTCGGGAAGGTGAAGAAGCAAGCTGTACAACACTGGGATTGTGTGCGCACCTTGCCAACTGATAGAAAACAGTACCTTTGCACTCTCCTGACTTTTCCAATCACAGGAACATTCGATTGGAAGCTGTTTTGGACAACTTTTCTTTTCTTCCTGCCAAACACTTGGCAGACATCCGTGCAACTTCTAGAACACGATGGGAGATGTTTTCTGTGCTGGCACAGTTTTTCCTAGCCAGACATAGTGGAAAAGCGTTTTGCTAAGATGTAGACTACAAAAGACGCGAAAGACGAGGGTAGGATGCTCTCCGGAGGTAAGAGCCGCTGCCGGGCGTCTTTCGGCAGAAGCCGCGCTAAGGAGAGCACTGTGAGCGGCACAATCGTCTTTGCGCGAAGAAGCCGCTTCTTGGGCTCCGGCAGCCGGCGAGAGCGGCAGCTTCGGGAAGGTGAAGAAGCAAGCTGTACAACACTGGGATTGTGTGCGCACCTTGCCAACTGATAGAAAACAGTACCTTTGCACTCTCCTGACTTTTCCAATCACAGGAACATTCGATTGGAAGCTGTTTTGGACAACTTTTCTTTTCTTCCTGCCAAACACTTGGCAGACATCCGTGCAACTTCTAGAACACGATGGGAGATGTTTTCTGTGCTGGCACAGTTTTTCCTAGCCAGACATAGTGGAAAAGCGTTTTGCTAAGATGTAGACTACAAAAGACGCGAAAGACGAAGGTAGGATGCTCTCCGGAGGTAAGAGCCGCTGCCGGGCGTCTTTCGGCAGAAGCCGCGCTAAGGAGAGCACTGTGAGCGGCACAATCGTCTTTGCGCGAAGAAGCCGCTTCTTGGGCTCCGGCAGCCGGCGAGAGCGGCAGCTTCGGGAAGGTGAAGAAGCAAGCTGTACAACACTGGGATTGTGTGCGCACCTTGCCAACTGATAGAAAACAGTACCTTTGCACTCTCCTGACTTTTCCAATCACAGGAACATTCGATTGGAAGCTGTTTTGGACAACTTTTCTTTTCTTCCTGCCAAACACTTGGCAGACATCCGTGCAACTTCTAGAACACGATGGGAGATGTTTTCTGTGCTGGCACAGTTTTTCCTAGCCAGACCTAGTGGAGAAGCGTTTTGATAAGATGTAGACTACAAAAGACGCGAAAGACGAAGGTAGGATGCTCTCCGGAGGTAAGAGCCGCTGCCGGGCGTCTTTCGGCAGAAGCTGCGCTAAGGAGAGCACTGTGAGCGGCACAATCGTCTTTGCGCGAAGAAGCCGCTTCTTGGGCTCCGGCAGCCGGCGAGAGCGGCAGCTTCGGGAAGGTGAAGAAGCAAGCTGTACAACACTGGGATTGTGTGCGCACCTTGCCAACTGATAGAAAACAGTACCTTTGCACTCTCCTGACTTTTCCAATCACAGGAACATTCGATTGGAAGCTGTTTTGGACAACTTTTCTTTTCTTCCTGCCAAACACTTGGCAGACATCCGTGCAACTTCTAGAACACGATGGGAGATGTTTTCTGTGCTGGCACAGTTTTTCCTAGCCAGACATAGTGGAAAAGCTTTTTGCCGAGGTGTAGATGAGAAGAGGAGCTAAAGGGTGGATGTTCGCAAATGACACCCATCTTCAAAAAAGGCAATTAAGAGGACTCGCCATAGTACAAACCAGCCAGCCTCTTTTTTATCCCCAGGAAGTTGATGAAGCAGCTCTTCCTGGAAATCCTTGCCAGGCACATGACAGATGACCAAATAATGTAGTTAGCATGATTTTTCAGGGGAATTTCATGCTGAACATCACTTTAAACTCCTCTGATGAATCAACTTGACTGGTAGATGAAGGGAATATTATCTGCCTGGGCTTCAGGGAGGTTTTTGACATACCTCTACATGGCATCACACATACATATGGAAGCAATAGTGCAAAGGGGAGGGAATCAGTGTCTTTTCAGTGATGCTGAGGGAAAAGACAAGAGGCAGTGGGCACACACTGAAATACAGGAGATTGCCTTTGAACATCAGTAAATGTTTCTTTACTGTCAGGGTGACTGAACCACGGCACAGACTGCCCAGAAAGATTGTGGAGCCTGGATCTTTGAAGACATTAAAAGTACACCCAGATAGAATCCTGGGCAAGAGGCTCTAGGTATCCTGGTTTAGGCAGGGGGGTTGGGCCTGGTTAGCCCCACCAACCCCTTCCACTCTCTTTCATTCTGTGCTAGTGAATTCTCTTCAAGATGCATTTCAAAGCGCTGGCATGACAAAGTTCTGTGCAGACAGAGATCCAAATGGACATGGCATCTAAGTTCCTTAAGCAGTGTTCAAGAAGAATGTAAAACTCTGGCACAAGTGTCTCTTCCCTAACTGAATCCCTTTCATGGGAAAATTCCCAGCTCTAGAAAGATCTTCTGATACGCATGCTTAAGACTGACACTGGCTGAGCAAATTTCTCCCTATGTATATCTAAGACCAGTTAGGATCTTCACCCAAAGTGCAGTCAACATAGTCACAGAATGCCTATTGTTAAGAAGTGACAGCTTCCATCAGAATGGCAGCTATTGGTCCACAAAATGGATTAATGGATGGGAATTATCTACGTGGGTTAAAAACAAAAATAAAGAGTTGGTCTTTATTTATCAATTTCATGGCAATATTGATAAGGGAAGAAAAAGATCTAAGTCCTTGACTTTCTGGACTCGAGGAAAGATTTTAAAAATTCCTTGTAAAAATGTATGATCACAATCAGACTATTGAAACCATTTTAGTTGGGAACAAAGTTCCAAAATTGTCTAGATAGTGGCAAAGAAGCCAAGAAAATAGGAAAGAAACAAAAAGAGAGCAAAAGAGTCAGCTTCAGTGTACAAGCTCGTTCTAGAAGTAGTCTGCTGGGAAAAGGAACCCCCAGCTAAATTTCCAATGTATTCCTGCGCTTGATTCAGTAACTGGTCAATGTAAAAACCAATCCTTTTGTACAACTTCTTCCAGCAACAAAAACTCCAACAGGTTGACACTACCATCATGCCTGTTCCAGACATATTTAAAAGAGAAATGATGATTTTCTTGAAAACCTACTTACATAAAAGTTGCAAGATGGTGGAGGGATTCCCACATCCTCCTTCCTCCATCTGGCTTGAAAGTATATTTGATAAAATATGCAACAAAGCACATGATTTATAAGGGAGAGTCAAATGGATGATTTGGGAATCGATCTCTTGTTGATAGTAAACTTCATATCCACTCGGTGTGACCTTTTTAAAACAAAATGTGGAGCTGAGGCATGAATCTGCCACAACAATTGTAAAGCAAACATACACACTCCCCTTCATATGCCCCCCCCTCCACACACACCTAGGCACACACAGAGATCAGCATAGCAGATCATGAACACCTTGGAAAAGACTGAAATGCTAAATGCCTCTCTTGATGGGCAAAAGAGCTGGTGCAGTAATTCAAATGCCTGGTACAAAAATTCTGTTTAATATTTAGCTCCTATTTAAAACACAGCTTTTCATTTCATTCTATTTACAGAATATTTTCATTTCATTTGTTTCTTTAAAATTACTTAGTTCTCACCTGTTGTATGTCTAGGAATATTTTCTTCCAAAAATAGAAAAAAATAGATGATATCTTTTCAGCAGAAAACATTGGTTGATACAATTTTAAACCATCATGATATGGAAGAATTCTTCTGTCCCTCTCGAAGGTGGAAGAAGCATTTGGATCACAGATCATCTACAATGAAATACTTGACATGTTTAAGATGCTTTCAATCAATTTTGATCGTCAATTGCTTATTTGTTGTAAACAGTAATTTTTCAGTGAAGGGAAAGTGTGTGTGGTATATCTACATGATATGTTCAAAGGCAGTTCCTACTAATGGCCAGGCTGAATTCCAGTAAATAATGTCCCGAATGATATTTTGCCGCCTTCTTTGGCACTTCATGAAATCTTACCCCGATGAAGTGCTGAAACAAAGAGATTTTCTCTTAGAGAGTGTCTCATGTTGTAACCTATCCCATGGATTTTATGCTGTAATTCTTATCTCTTTTAAAATTTACTATCTTCTGTACAGTTTTCATGAAACTTTCTGTTACAGTAGTGAATAGCACAGATAAATGTCATTTTGTACAACTTTGAATTTACCCCAAGAGCTGAGAGAAAACTTGATCCTATACTTCAATCCGAGTTTCTTCTATAGTCCGACTTTGTTTCTCTACCATCAAGCTTCTCCTTTGTTGCTGCTCCAAGCCCCGTCCAAGGTGACCTTGAATACTTTCAGGGATGGGACACCCACAACTTCTCTGGGCAACCTGTTCCAGTGTTCCAGCACTCCCACAGTAAAAAAGGCCTTCCTTTCATCTAATATGTGTAGGAAATCATAAATCTAGGCATAGAAGCTTGGAGTGCAAATTTGAAATTCTTTGGATTTGAAGCACATTTTATATGAATACTGACTTACAGATGACTAAAAGATGTTGATGGGCATTTGAGCTGACAAGTTTTGAAAAAGTGCACGGAAATTAAAATTGAAACCACTAAAATTAAAAACTCCTTGCCATTTTCTTTTTCCTCTCCTATTCAAAATTGCATATGTCAGATATCAGTGCTTCATGCAAACCTCTCAGATGCTCTCAGAGAAAAAGCTTTTCTTTCAGACTAAGTTGCGGTTGACGTAGAACACTAGCAGGAGTGAAAGATTTTCTGGGCATTGGGGCAGCACGTTCTCCTTGGATTTGTGTGCAGAATGCATTTTATCCAAACTGGAAAATAGATCCCAGCTCTGTTCTATTCATCATTCTTACTTCATCAGGCCAGAAGATTCTGTGAAAAGTAGCCTGTGGACCTTGAAGACAGCGCATGTGAACCAGATGAGAGGTGATAGAGAAGTTGAGGGAGAGAAGAAAGAGCATGAGGCTGAAACCAGAAAGTATTTCTCCACGTGATCATGGAAGATTGCAGGAGCCACTTGGTACTACCAAACCAGCCCACCTTGGCACTATCAAACCAGCCCAACTTGGCACTGGTGCCACCTTGGGTCTGGGAGCCATGTTGCATATCGTGCATTTTAAGGAGCCAGCTGGCCACACCCAGCCATATGCCCCCAAACACAAACCAAGGCCCTTTTCTCTGGCAAACAAAACTCAGCTGCCCTGCTTCTGGATGGCAGATTGCAGGAACCACTTGGTACTATCAAACCAGCCCAACTTGGCACTGGTGCCACCTCTGGTCTGGGAACCATCCTGCCTATTGTAGCTTTTCAGGAGCCAGCCGGTCACTCTCAGCCATAGGCCCCCAAACACAAACCTCGGCCCGTTTCCCTGGCAAACAAAAGTAAGCTCTCCCGCTTCTGGATGGCAGATTGCAGGAGCCACTTTGTACTATCAAACCAGCCCGACTTGGCACTGGTGCCACCTTGGGTCTGGGAAACATCCTGCGTATCGTGGATTCTTAGGAGCCAACCGGCCACTCCTAGCCACAGGCCCCCAGACAAAAACCTAGGCCTATTTCTCTGGCAAACAAAAGTAAGCTGCCCCGCTTCTGGATGGCAGATTGCAGGAGACACTTGGTACTATCAAACCAGCCCAACTTGGCACTGGTGCCACCTTGGATCTGGGAACCATGCTGTGTATCGTGGATATTCAGGGGCCAGCCGGCCACTCTCAGCCATATGTCCCCAAACAGAAACCTCGGCCCTGTTCTCTGGCAAACAAAACTCAACTGCCCCTCTTCTGGATGGCAAATTGCAGGATGAACTTGATACTAAAACCGCAGGCCGACTTGGTAGTGGTGACACCTTGGACCTGGGAACCATCATGCGTATCGAGCATTTTAAGGAGCCAGCCGGCCACTCCCAGCAATATGCCCCCAAAATCAATCCACGGAATTTTTCTCTGGCAAACAAAAATCAGCTGCCCCGCTCCTGGATGGCAGATTGCAGGAGCCACTTTGCACCATCAAACCAGCCCGACTTGGCACTGGTGCCACCTTGCATCTGGGAACCATGCTGCCTAGCGTGGATTTTCAGGAGCCAGCCGGCCACTCTCAGCCATAGGCCCCCAAACAAAACCCACGGCCCGTTTCCCTGGCAAACAAAATTAAGCTGCCCCGCTTCTGGATGGCAGATTGCAGGACGCACTTGGTAGTATCAAACCAGCCCGACTTGGCACTGGTGCCACCTTGGGTCTGGGAACCATCCTGCGTATCGTGGGTTCAAAGGAGCCAGCCGGCCACTCCCAGCCACAGGCCCCCAAATACAAACAACGGCGCTTTTCCCTGGAAAACAAAACTCGCCTGCCAACTTTTTGATGGCAGATTGCAGGAGCCACTTGGTACTATCAAACCAGCCCAACTTGGCACTGGTGCCACCATGGGTCTGGTCACCATCCTGCCTATTGTAGCTTTCCAGGTTCCAGCCGGTCACTCCCAGCCATACGTCCCCAGTCACAAACCTTGGCCCGTTTACCTGGCAAACAAAAGTAAGCTGCCCCGCTTCTGGATGGCAGATTGCAGGAGCCACTTGGTACTATCAAACCAGCCCAACTTGGCACTGGTGCCACCTCTGGTCTGGGAACCATGCTGCGTAAGACAGATTCTAAGGCGCCAGTCGGCCACTCCCAGTCACAAGCCCCCAAACACAAACAACGGCGCTATTCTCTGGCAAACAAAACTCCACTGCCCCTCTTCTGGATGGCAAATTGCAGGACGCACTTGGTACTATAAAAACAGCCCGACTTGGCACTGGTGCCACCTTGGGTCTGGGAACCATCCTGCGTATCGATCTTTTTAATGAGACAGCCGGCCACTCCCAGCCATATGCCCCCAAACACAACCCACGGCCCTTTTCTCTGGCAAACAAAACTCAACTGCAGCGCTTCTGGATGGCAGATTGCAGGAGCCACTTGGTACTATCAAACCAGCCCGACTTGGCACTGGTGCCACCTTGGGTCTGGGAACCATCCAGCCTATCGTGGATTTTAAGGAGCCAGCCGGCTACTCCCAGCCACAGGCCCCCAACAAAAACCACGGCCCTTTTTTCTGGCAAACAAAACTTAGCTGCCTCACTTCTGGATGGCAGATTGCAGGAGCCACTTGGTGTAATCAAACCAGCCCGACTTGGCACTGGTGCCACCTTGGGTCTGGGAACCATCCTGCGTATCGTGGATTCTAAGGAGCCAGCCGGCCACTCCCAGCCACAGGCCCCCAAACAAAATCAACGGCGCTGTTCCCTGGAAAACAAAACACGTCTGCCAACATTTTGATGGAGTTTGCAGGAGCCACTTGGTACTATCAAACCAGCCCGACTTGGCACTGGTGCCACCTTGGGTCTGGGAAACATCCTGCGTATCGTGGATTCTTAGGAGCCAGCCGGCCACTCCTAGCCACAGGCGCCCAGACAAAAACCTAGGCCTATTTCTCTGGCAAACAAAAGTAAGCTGCCCCGCTTCTGGATGGCAGATTGCAGGAGACACTTGGTACTATCAAACCAGCCCAACTTGGCACTGGTGCCACCTTGGATCTGGGAACCATGCTGTGTATCGTGGATATTCAGGGGCCAGCCGGCCACTCTCAGCCATATGTCCCCAAACAGAAACCTCGGCCCGTTTCTCTGGCAAACAAAACTCAACTGCCCCTCTTCTGGATGGCAAATTGCAGGATGAACTTGATACTAAAACCGCAGGCCGACTTGGTAGTGGTGACACTTTGGGCCTGGGAACCATCATGCGTATCGAGCATTTTAAGGAGCCAGCCGGCCACTCCCAGCAATATGCCCCCAAAAACAATCCACGGAATTTTTCTCTGGCAAACAAAAATCGCCTGCCCCGCTTCTGGATGGCAGATTGCAGGAGCCACTTTGCACCATCAAACCAGCCCGACTTGGCACTGGTGCCAGCTTGCATCTGGGAACCATGCTGCCTAGCGTGGATTTTCAGGAGCCAGCCGGCCACTCTCAGCCATTGGCCCCCATACAAAACCGACGGCCCGATTCCCTGGCAAACAAAATTAAGCTGCCCCGCTTCTGGATGGCAGATTGCAGGACGCACTTGGTAGTATCAAACCAGCCCGACTTGGCACTGGTGCCACCTTGGGTCTGGGAACCATCCTGCGTATCGTGGGTTCAAAGGAGCCAGCCGGCCACTCCCAGCCATAGGTCCCAAGTCACAAACCTCGGCCCGTTTCACTGGCAAACAAAAGTAAGCTGCCCCGCTTCTGGATGGCAGATTGCAGGAGCCACTTGGTACTATCAAACCAGCCCAACTTGGCACTGGTGCCACCTCTGGTCTGGGAACCATGCTGCGTAACACAGATTCTAAGGCGCCAGTCGGCCACTCCCAGCCACAAGCCCCCAAACACAAACAACGGCGCTATTCTCTGGCAAACAAAACTCAACTGCCCCTCTTCTGGATGGCAAATTGCAGGACGCACTTGGTACTATAAAAACAGCCCTACTTGGCACTGGTGCCACCTTGGGTCTGGGAACCATCCTGCGTATCGATCTTTTTAATGAGACAGCCGGCCACTCCCAGCCATATGCCCCCAAACACAACCCACGGCGCTTTTCTCTGGCAAACAAAACTCAACTGCACCGCTTCTGGATGGCAGATTGCAGGAGCCACTTGGTACTATCAAACCAGCCCGACTTGGCACTGGTGCCACCTTGGGTCTGGGAAACATCCTGCGTATTGTGGGTTGTCAGGAGCCAGCCGAACACTCTCGGCCACAGACCCCAATCAAAAACAACGGCCCGTTTCACAGGCAAACAAAACTCAGCTGCCCCGCTTCTGGATGGGAGATTGCAGGAGGCACTTGACACTGTGAAACCAGCCCCACTTGGCACTGGTGCCACCTTGGGTCTGGGAACCATGCTGCGTATCATGGATTTTCAGGAGCCAGCCGGCCACTCCCAGCCACAGGCCCCCAAACACAAACCACAGCATTTTTCTCTGGCAAACAAAATTCAGCTGCCCCGCTTCTGGATGGCAGATTGCAGGAGCCACTTGGGACTATCACACCAGCACAACATGGCACTGCTGCCACCTTGGATCTGGGAACCATCCTTCCTATCGTGGATTTTCAGGGGCCAGCCGGTCACTCTCAGCCATAGGCCCCAAACACAAACCACGGCCCTTTTCTCTGGAAAACAAAACTCAACTGCCCCTCTTCCTGATGGGAGATTGCAGGAGCCACTGGGTACTATGAAACCAGCCCTACTTGGCACTGGTGCCACCTTGGGTCTGGGAACCATGCTGCGTATCATGGATTTTCAGGAGCCAGCCGGCCACTGCCAGCCACAGGCCCCGAAACACAAACAACAGCCTTTTTCTCTGGCAAACAAAATTCAGCTGCCCCGCTTCTGGATGGCAGATTGCAGGAACCACTTGGTACTATCAAACCAGCCCGACTTGGCACTGGTGCCACCTTGGGTCTGGGAACCATCCTGCGTATCGTGGATTCTAAGGAGCCAGCTGGCCACTCCCAGCCACAGGCCCCAAAACACACACAACGGTGCTTTTCCCTGGAAAACAAAACTCGCCTGCCAAACATTTGATGGCAGATTGCAGGAGCCACTTCGTTTTATCAAATCAGCCCAACTTGGCACTGGTGCCACCATGGGTCTGGTCACCATCCTGCCTATCGTAGCTTTTCAGGTGCCACCCAGTCACCCCCAGCCAGAGGCCCCTAGACAAATATTTCGGCCCGTTTCCCTGGCAAACAAAAGTAAGCTACCCCGCTTCTGGATGGCAGATTGCAGGAGCCACTTTGCACCATCAAACCAGCCCAACTTGGCACTGGTGCCACCTCTGGTCTGGGAACCATCCTGCGTATCGTGGGTTCTAAGGAGCCAGCTAGCCACTCCCAGCCACAGGCCCCCAAACACAAACAACGGCGCTTTTCCCTGGAAAACAAAACTCGCCTGCCAACTTTTTGATGGCAGATTGCCGGAGCAACTTGGTACTATCAAACCAGCCCAACTTGGCACTGGTGCCACCATGGGTCTGGTCACCATCCTGCCTATCGTAGCTTTTCAGGAGCCAGCCGGTCACTCCCAGCCATAGGCCCCCAGACACAAACCTCGGCCCGTTTCCCTGGGAAACAAAAGTAAGCTGCCCCGCTTCTGCATGGCAGATTGCAGGAGCTATTTAGTACTATCAAACCACCCCGACTTGGCACTGGTGACACCTCTGGTGTGGGAACCATCCTGCTTATTGTGGATTTTCAGGGGCCAGCCGGCCACTATCAGCCATATGCCCCCAAAAACAAACCACGGCCCTTTCCTCTGGCAAACAAAACTCAACTGCCCCTCTTCTGGATGGCAAATTTTAGGACGCACTTTGTACTACGAAAACCGCCCGACGTGGCACTGGTGCCACCTTGTGTCAGGGAACCATCCTGCATATCGAGCTTTTTAAGGAGCCAGCCGGCCACGCCCAGCCATATACCCCCAAAAACAAACCACGGACCATTTCTCATGGAAACAAAAATCCGCTGCCCCGCGTCTGGATGGCAGATTGCAGGAGCCACTTTGCACCATCAAACCAGCCCGACTTGGCACTGGTGCCACCTTGGGTCTGGGAACAATCCTGCATATCGTGGATTCTAAGGAGCCAGCCGGCCACTCCAGCCACAGGCCCCCAAACACAAACAACGGCGCTTTTCCCTGGAAAACAAAACTCGCCTGCCAACTTTTTGATGGCAGATTGCAGGAGCCACTTGGTACTATCAAATCATCCCAACTTGGCACTGGTGCCACTATGTGTCTGGGAACCATCCTGCCTATTGTAGCATTTCAGGAGCCAGCCGGTCACTCCCAGCCATAGGCCCCCAGACACAAACCTCGGACCGTTTCCCTGGCAAACACAATTAAGCTGCCCCGATTCTGGATGGCAGATTGCAGGAGCCACTTGGTAGTGTCAAACCAGCCCGACTTGGCACTGGTGCCACCTTGGGTCTGGGAACCATCCGGCGTATCGTGGATTCTAAGCAGCCACCCGGCCACTCTGAGCCACAGGCGCCCAAACACAAACAACGGCGCTTTTCCCTGGAAAACAAAAATCGCCTGCCAACATTTTGATGGCAGATTGCAGGAGCCACTTGGTGCTATCAAACCAGCCCAACTTGGCACTGGTGCCACCATGGGTCTGGTCACCATCCTGCCTATCGTAGCTTTTCAGGAGCCAGCCGGTCACTCCCAGCCATAGACCCCCAGACACAAACCTCGGCCCGTTTCCCTGGAAAACAAAAGTAAGCTGCCCCGATTCTGGATGGCAGATTGCAGGAGCCACTTGGTACTATCAAATCAGCCCAACTTGGCACTGGTGCCACCATGGGTCTGGTAAACATCCTGCCTATCGTAGCTTTTCAGGAGCCAGACGGTCACTCCCTGCCATAGGCCCCCAGACACAAACCTCGGCCCGTTTCCCTGGCAAACAAAAGTAAACTGCCCCGCTTTTGGATGGCAGATTGCAGGATGCATTTGGTACTATCAAACCTGCCCGACTTGGCCCTGGTGCCACCTTGGCTCTGGGAACCATGCTGCGTAACGTAGATTCTACGAGGACAGGCGGCCACTCCCAGCCACAGGCCTCTAAACAACGGCGCTTTTCCCTGGAAAACAAAACTCGCCTGCCAAATTTTTGATGGCAGATTGCAGGAGCCACTTGGTACTATCAAACCAGCCCAACTTGGTACTGGTTCCACTTTGGGTCTGGTCACCATCCTGCCTATCGTAGCTTTTCAGGAGCCAGCCGGTCACTCCCAGCCATAGGCCCCCAGACAAATATCTCGGCCCGTTTCCCTGGCAAACAAAAGTAAGCTGCCCCTCTTCTGGATGGCAGATTACAGCAGCCACATAGTACTATCAAACCAGGCCAACATGGCACTGGTGCTACCTTGGCTCTGGGAACCATCCTGCCTATCGTGGATTTTCAGGGGCCAGCCGGCCACTCTCAGCCATATGCCCCCAAACACATACCACGGCCCTTTGCTCTGGCAAACAAAACTCAACTGCCCCTCTTCTGGATGGCAAATTGCAGGACGCACTTGGTACTACGAAAACAGCCCGACTTGGCAGTGATGCCACCTTGGGTCAGGGAACAATCCTGCGTATCGATCTTTTTAAGGAGCCAGCCGGCCACGTCCAGCCATATACCCCCAAAAAAAAACCACGGAACTTTTCTCCAGCAAACAAAAATCCGCTGCCCCGCGTCTGAATGGCAGATTTCAGGAGCTATTTAGTATTATCAAACCAGCCCGACTTGGCACTGGTTCCACCATGAGTCTGGTAACCATGCTGCCTATCGTAGCTTTTCAGTAGCCAGCTGGTCACTCCCAGCCATAGGCCCCCAGACAAATACCTCGGCCCGTTTCCCTGGGAAACAAAGGTAAGCTGTCCCGCTTCTGGATGGCAGATTGCAGGATCCACTTGGTACTATCAAACCAGCCCAACTTGGCACTGGTGCCACCTTGGGTCTGGGAACCATCCTGCGTATCCTGGGTTCAAAGGAGGCAGCCGGCCACTCCCAGCCACAGGCCTCTAAACAAGAACAACGGCGCTTTTCCCTGGAAAACAAAACTCGCCTGACAACTTTTTGATGGCAGATTGCAGGAGCCACTTGGTACTATCAAAGCAGCCCAACTTGGCACTGGTGCCACCATGGGTCTGGTCACCATCCTGCCTATCGTAGCTTTTCAGGAGCCAGCCGCTCACTCCCAGCCATAGGCCCCCAGACAAATATCTCGGCCCGTTTCCCTGGCAAACAAAAGTAAGCAGCCCCGCTTCTGGATGGCAGATTGCAGGAGCCACATGGTACTATCAAACCAGGCCAACATGGCACTGGTGCCACCATGGGTCTGGTCACCATCCTGCCTATCGTAGCTTTTCAGGAGCCAGGCGGTCACTCCCAGCCATAGGCCCCCAGACACAAAGCTCAGCCCGTTTCCCTGGCAAACAAAAGTAAGCTGCCCCGCTTCTGGATGGCAGATTGCAAGAGCCACTTGGTACTATCAAACCAGCCCAACTTGGCACTGGTGCCACCTTGGGTCTGGGAACCATCCTGCGTATCGTGGATTCTAAGGAGCCAGCCGGTCACTCCCAGCCACAGGCCCCCAAACACAAACCACAGCGCTTTTCCCTGGAAAACAAAACCCGCCTGCCGACATTTTGATGGCAAAATGCAGGAGCCACTTGCTACTATCAAATCAGCCCAACTTGGCACTGGTGCCACCATGGGTCTGGTCACCATCCTGCCTATCGTAGCTTTTCAGGAGCCAGCCGGTCACTCCCAGCCATATGCCCCCAGACACAAAGCTCGGCCCGTTTCCCTGGCAAACCAAAGTAAGCTGCCCCGCTTCTGGATGGCAGATTGTAGGACGCACTTGGTACTATCAAACCAGCCCGACTTGGCACTGGTGCCACCTCTGGTCTGGGAACCATGGTGCGTATCGTGAATTCTAAGGAGCCAGCCGGCCACTCCCAGCCATAGGCACCCAAACACAAACAACGGCGCTTTTCCCTGGAAAACAAAACTCGCCTGCCAACTTTTTGATGGCAGATTGCAGGAGCCACTTGGTACTATCAAACCAGCTCAACTTGGCACTGGTGCCACCATGGGTCTGCTCACCATCCTGCCTATCGTAGCTTTTCAGGAGCCAGACGGTCACTCGCAGCCATAGGCCCCCAGACACAAACCTCGGCCCGTTTCCCTGGCAAACAAAAGTAAGCTGCCCCGCTTCTGCATGGCAGATTGCAGGAGCTATTTAGTACTATCAAACCAGCCCGACTTGGCACTGGTGCCACCTCAGGTCTGGGAACCATCCTGCGTATCGTGGATTCTAAGGAGCCAGCCGGCCACTCCCAGCCACAGGCGCCCAAACACAAACAACGGCGCTTTTCCCTGGAAAACAAAACTCGCCTGCCAAATTTTGACGGCAGATTGCAGGAGCCACTTGGTACTATCAAATCAGCCCAACTTGGGACTGGTGCCACCATGGGTCTGGTCACCATCCTGCCTATCGTAGCTTTTCAGGAGCCAGCCGGTCACTCCCAGCCATAGGCCCCCAGACAAAAACCTCGGCCCGTTTCCCTGGCATACAAAAGTAAGCTGCCCTGCTTCTGGATGGCAGATTGCAGGAACCACTTGGTACTATCAAACCAGCAAAACTTGGCACTGGTGCCACCTTGGGTCTGGATACCATGCTGCGTATCGTGGATTCTAAGGAGCCAGCCGGCCACTCCCAGCCACAGGCCCCCAAACACAAACAACGGCGCTTTTCCCTGGGAAACAAAACTCTCCTGCCAACTTTTTGATTGGAGATTGCAGGAGCCACTTGGTACTATCAAATCAGACCAACTTGGCACTGGTGCCACCATGGGTCTGGTCACCATCCTGCCTATCGTAGCTTTTCAGGAGCCAGCCGGTCACTCCCAGCCATAGGCCCCCAGACACAAACCTCGGCCCGTTTCCCTGGCAAACAAAAGTAAGCTACCCCGCTTCTGGATGGCAGATTGCAGGACGCACTTGGTACCATCAAACCAGCCCAACTTGGCACTGGTGCCACCTCTGGTCTGGGAACCATGCTGCGTATCGTGGATTCTAAGGAGCCAGCCGGCCACTCCCAGCCACAGGCCCCCAAACAAAAACAACGGCGCTTTTCCCTGGAAAACAAAACTCGCCTGCCAACATTTTGATGGCAGATTGCAGGAGCCACTTGGTACTATCAAACCAGGCCAACATGGCACTGGTGCCACCATGGGTCTGGTCACCATCCTGCCTATCGTAGCTTTTCAGGAGCCAGGCGGTCACTCCCAGCCATAGGCCCCCAGACACAAAGCTCAGCCCGTTTCCCTGGCAAACAAAAGTAAGCTGCCCCGCTTCTGGATGGCAGATTGCAAGAGCCACTTGGTACTATCAAACCAGCCCAACTTGGCACTGGTGCCACCTTGGGTCTGGGAACCATCCTGCGTATCGTGGATTCTAAGGAGCCAGCCGGTCACTCCCAGCCACAGGCCCCCAAACACAAACCACAGCGCTTTTCCCTGGAAAACAAAACCCGCCTGCCGACATTTTGATGGCAGATTGCAGGAGCCACTTGCTACTATCAAATCAGCCCAACTTGGCACTGGTGCCACCATGGGTCTGGTCACCATCCTGCCTATCGTAGCTTTTCAGGAGCCAGCCGGTCACTCCCAGCCATATGCCCCCAGACACAAAGCTCGGCCCGTTTCCCTGGCAAACCAAAGTAAGCTGCCCCGCTTCTGGATGGCAGATTGTAGGACGCACTTGGTACTATCAAACCAGCCCGACTTGGCACTGGTGCCACCTCTGGTCTGGGAACCATGGTGCGTATCGTGAATTCTAAGGAGCCAGCCGGCCACTCCCAGCCATAGGCACCCAAACACAAACAACGGCGCTTTTCCCTGGAAAACAAAACTCGCCTGCCAACTTTTTGATGGCAGATTGCAGGAGCCACTTGGTACTATCAAACCAGCTCAACTTGGCACTGGTGCCACCATGGGTCTGCTCACCATCCTGCCTATCGTAGCTTTTCAGGAGCCAGACGGTCACTCGCAGCCATAGGCCCCCAGACACAAACCTCGGCCCGTTTCCCTGGCAAACAAAAGTAAGCTGCCCCGCTTCTGCATGGCAGATTGCAGGAGCTATTTAGTACTATCAAACCAGCCCGACTTGGCACTGGTGCCACCTCAGGTCTGGGAACCATCCTGCGTATCGTGGATTCTAAGGAGCCAGCCGGCCACTCCCAGCCACAGGCGCCCAAACACAAACAACGGCGCTTTTCCCTGGAAAACAAAACTCGCCTGCCAAATTTTGACGGCAGATTGCAGGAGCCACTTGGTACTATCAAATCAGCCCAACTTGGGACTGGTGCCACCATGGGTCTGGTCACCATCCTGCCTATCGTAGCTTTTCAGGAGCCAGCCGGTCACTCCCAGCCATAGGCCCCCAGACAAAAACCTCGGCCCGTTTCCCTGGCATACAAAAGTAAGCTGCCCTGCTTCTGGATGGCAGATTGCAGGAACCACTTGGTACTATCAAACCAGCAAAACTTGGCACTGGTGCCACCTTGGGTCTGGATACCATGCTGCGTATCGTGGATTCTAAGGAGCCAGCCGGCCACTCCCAGCCACAGGCCCCCAAACACAAACAACGGCGCTTTTCCCTGGGAAACAAAACTCTCCTGCCAACTTTTTGATTGGAGATTGCAGGAGCCACTTGGTACTATCAAATCAGACCAACTTGGCACTGGTGCCACCATGGGTCTGGTCACCATCCTGCCTATCGTAGCTTTTCAGGAGCCAGCCGGTCACTCCCAGCCATAGGCCCCCAGACACAAACCTCGGCCCGTTTCCCTGGCAAACAAAAGTAAGCTACCCCGCTTCTGGATGGCAGATTGCAGGACGCACTTGGTACCATCAAACCAGCCCAACTTGGCACTGGTGCCACCTCTGGTCTGGGAACCATGCTGCGTATCGTGGATTCTAAGGAGCCAGCCGGCCACTCCCAGCCACAGGCCCCCAAACAAAAACAACGGCGCTTTTCCCTGGAAAACAAAACTCGCCTGCCAACATTTTGATGGCAGATTGCAGGAGCCACTTGGTACTATCAAATCAGCCCAACTTGGCACTGGTGCCACCATGGGTCTGGTCACCATCCTGCCTATCTTAGCTTTTCAGGAGCCAGCCGGTCACTCCCAGCCATAGGCCCCCAGACACAAACCTCGGCCCGTTTCCCTGGCAAACAAAAGTAAGCTGCCCCGCTTCTGGATGGCAGATTGCAGGAGCCACTTGGTACTATCAAACCAGCCCAACTTGGCACTGGTGCCACCTTGGGTCTGGGAACCATCCTGCGTATCGTGGATTCTAAGGAGCCAGCCGGTCACTCCCAGCCACAGGCCCCCAAACACAAACCACAGCGCTTTTCCCTGGAAAACAAAACCCGCCTGCCGACATTTTGATGGCAGATTGCAGGAGCCACTTGCTACTATCAAATCAGCCCAACTTGGCACTGGTGCCACCATGGGTCTGGTCACCATCCTGCCTATCGTAGCTTTTCAGGAGCCAGCCGGTCACTCCCAGCCATATGCCCCCAGACACAAAGCTCGGCCCGTTTCCCTGGCAAACCAAAGTAAGCTGCCCCGCTTCTGGATGGCAGATTGTAGGACGCACTTGGTACTATCAAACCAGCCCGACTTGGCACTGGTGCCACCTCTGGTCTGGGAACCATGGTGCGTATCGTGAATTCTAAGGAGCCAGCCGGCCACTCCCAGCCATAGGCACCCAAACACAAACAACGGCGCTTTTCCCTGGAAAACAAAACTCGCCTGCCAACTTTTTGATGGCAGATTGCAGGAGCCACTTGGTACTATCAAACCAGCTCAACTTGGCACTGGTGCCACCATGGGTCTGCTCACCATCCTGCCTATCGTAGCTTTTCAGGAGCCAGACGGTCACTCGCAGCCATAGGCCCCCAGACACAAACCTCGGCCCGTTTCCCTGGCAAACAAAAGTAAGCTGCCCCGCTTCTGCATGGCAGATTGCAGGAGCTATTTAGTACTATCAAACCAGCCCGACTTGGCACTGGTGCCACCTCAGGTCTGGGAACCATCCTGCGTATCGTGGATTCTAAGGAGCCAGCCGGCCACTCCCAGCCACAGGCGCCCAAACACAAACAACGGCGCTTTTCCCTGGAAAACAAAACTCGCCTGCCAAATTTTGACGGCAGATTGCAGGAGCCACTTGGTACTATCAAATCAGCCCAACTTGGGACTGGTGCCACCATGGGTCTGGTCACCATCCTGCCTATCGTAGCTTTTCAGGAGCCAGCCGGTCACTCCCAGCCATAGGCCCCCAGACAAAAACCTCGGCCCGTTTCCCTGGCATACAAAAGTAAGCTGCCCTGCTTCTGGATGGCAGATTGCAGGAACCACTTGGTACTATCAAACCAGCAAAACTTGGCACTGGTGCCACCTTGGGTCTGGATACCATGCTGCGTATCGTGGATTCTAAGGAGCCAGCCGGCCACTCCCAGCCACAGGCCCCCAAACACAAACAACGGCGCTTTTCCCTGGGAAACAAAACTCTCCTGCCAACTTTTTGATGGGAGATTGCAGGAGCCACTTGGTACTATCAAATCAGACCAACTTGGCACTGGTGCCACCATGGGTCTGGTCACCATCCTGCCTATCGTAGCTTTTCAGGAGCCAGCCGGTCACTCCCAGCCATAGGCCCCCAGACACAAACCTCGGCCCGTTTCCCTGACAAACAAAAGTAAGTTATCCCGCTTCTGGATGGCAGATTGCCGGAGCCACTTGGTACTATCAAACCAGCCCGACTTGGCACTGGTGCCACCATGGGTCTGGTCACCATCCTGCCTATCGTGGATTCTAATTAGCCATCCGTCCACTCCTAGCCACAGGCCCCCAAACAAAAACAACGGCGCTTTTCCCTGGAAAACAAAACTCGTCTGCCAACTTTTTGATGGCAGATTGCCAGAGCCACTGGGTACTATCAAACCAGCCCAACTTGGCACTGGTGCCACCTTGGGTCTGGGAACCATGCTGCGTATCGTGGATTATAAGGAGCCAGCCGGCCACTCCCAGCCACAGGCCCCCAAACACAAACCACAGCGCTTTTCCCTGGAAAACAAAATTCGCCGGCCAACTTTTTGATGGCAGATTGCAGGAGCCACTTGGTACTATCAAATCAGCCCAACTTGGCACTAGTGCCACCATGGGTCTGGTCACCATCCTGCTTATCGTAGCTTTTCAGGAGCCAGCCGGTCACTCCCAGCCATAGGCGCCCAGACACAATGCTCTGCCCTTTTCCCTGGCAAACCAAAGTAAGCTGCCCCGCTTCTGGATGGCAGATTGCAGGACGCACTTGGTACTATAAAACCAGCCCGACTTGGCACTGGTGCCACCTCTGGTCTGGGAACCATGCTGCGTATCGTGGATTCTAAGGAGCCAGCCGGCCACTCCCAGGCACAGGCCCCCAAACACAAACAACGGCGCTTTTCCCTGGAAAACAAAACTCGCCTGCCAAATTTTGACGGCAGATTGCAGGAGCCACTTGGTACTATCAAATCAGCCCAACTTGGGACTGGTGCCACCATGGGTCTGGTCACCATCCTGCCTATCTTAGCTTTTCAGGAGCCAGCCGGTCACTCCCAGCCATAGGCCCCCAGACACAAACCTCGGCCCGTTTCCCTGGCAAACAAAAGTAAGCTGTCCCGCTTCTGGATGGCAGATTGCAGGAGCCACTTGGTACTATCAAACCAGCCCAACTTGGCACTGGTGCCACCTTGGGTCTGGGAACCATCCTGCGTATCGTGGATTCTAAGGAGCCAGCCGGTCACTCCCAGCCACAGGCCCCCAAACACAAACCACAGCGCTTTTCCCTGGAAAACAAACCCGCCTGCCGACATTTTGATGGCAGATTGCAGGAGCCACTTGCTGCTATCAAATCAGCCCAACTTGGCACTGGTGCCACCATGGGTCTGGTCACCATCCTGCCTATCGTAGCTTTTCAGGAGCCAGCCGGTCACTCCCAGTCATAGGCCCCCAGACACAAAGCTCGGCCCGTTTCCCTGGCAAACAAAAGTAAGCTGCCCCGCTTCTGGATGGCAGATTGTAGGACGCACTTGGTACTATCAAACCAGCCCGACTTGGCACTGGTGCCACCTCTGGTCTGGGAACTATGGTGCGTATCGTGGATTCTAAGGAGCCAGCCGGCCACTCCCAGCCATAGGCACCCAAACACAAACAACGGCGCTTTTCCCTGGAAAACAAAACTCGCCTGCCAACTTTTTGATGGCAGATTGCAGGAGCCACTTGGTACTATCAAACCAGCTCAACTTGGCACTGGTGCCACCATGGGTCTGCTCACCATCCTGCCTATCGTAGCTTTTCAGGAGCCAGACGGTCACTCGCAGCCATAGGCCCCCAGACAAAAACCTCGGCCCGTTTCCCTGGCAAACAAAAGTAAGCTGCCCCGCTTCTGCATGGCAGATTGCAGGAGCTATTTAGTACTATCAAACCAGCCCGACTTGGCACTGGTGCCACCTTGGGTCTGGGAACCATCCTGCGTATCGTGGATTCTAAGGAGCCAGCCGGCCACTCCCAGCCACAGGCCCCCAAACACAAACAACGGCGCTTTTCCCTGGAAAACAAAACTCGCCTGCCAAATTTTGACAGCAGATTGCAGGAGCCACTTGGTACTATCAAATCAGCCCAACTTGGGACTGGTGCCACCATGGGTCTGGTCACCATCCTGCCTATCGTAGCTTTTCAGGAGCCAGCCGGTCACTCCCAGCCATAGGCCCCCAGACAAAAACCTCGGCCCGTTTCCCTGGCATACAAAAGTAAGCTGCCCTGCTTCTGGATGGCAGATTGCAGGAACCACTTGGTACTATCAAACCAGCAAAACTTGGCACTGGTGCCACCTTGGGTCTGGATACCATGCTGCGTATCGTGGATTCTAAGGAGCCAGCCGGCCACTCCCAGCCACAGGCCCCCAAACACAAACAACGGCGCTTTTCCCTGGGAAACAAAACTCTCCTGCCAACTTTTTGATGGGAGATTGCAGGAGCCACTTGGTTTTATCAAATCAGACCAACTTGGCACTGGTGCCACCATGGGTCTGGTCACCATCCTGCCTATCGTGGATTCTAATTAGCCATCCGTCCACTCCCAGCCACAGGTCCCCAAAAAAAAACAACGGCGCTTTTCCCTGGAAAACAAAACTCGTCTGCCAACTTTTTGATGGCAGATTGCCAGAGCCACTTGGTACTATCAAACCAGCCCAACTTGGCACTGGTGCCACCTTGGGTCTGGGAACCATGCTGCGTATCGTGGATTATAAGGAGCCAGCCGGCCACTCCCAGCCACAGGCCCCCAAACACAAACCACAGCGCTTTTCCCTGGAAAACAAAATTCGCCGGCCAACTTTTTGATGGCAGATTGCAGGAGCCACTTGGTACTATCAAATCAGCCCAACTTGGCACTAGTGCCACCATGGGTCTGGTCACCATCCTGCTTATCGTAGCTTTTCAGGAGCCAGCCGGTCACTCCCAGCCATAGGCGCCCAGACACAATGCTCTGCCCTTTTCCCTGGCAAACCAAAGTAAGCTGCCCCGCTTCTGGATGGCAGATTGCAGGAACCACTTGGTACTATAAAACCAGCCCGACTTGGCACTGGTGCCACCTCTGGTCTGGGAACCATGCTGCGTATCGTGGATTCTAAGGAGCCAGCCGGCCACTCCCAGCCACAGTCCCCCAAACAAAAACAACGGCGCTTTTCCCTGGAAAACAAAACTCGCCTGCCAACTTTTTGATGGCAGATTGCAGGAGCCACTTGGTACTATCAAACCAGCCCAACTTGACACTGGTGCCACCATGGGTCTGGTCACCATCCTGCCTATCTTAGCTTTTCAGGACCTAGCCGGTCACTCCCAGCCATAGGCCCCCAGACACAATGCTCGGCCCGTTTCCCTGGCAAACAAAACTAAGCTGCCCCGCTTCTGGATGGCAGATTGCAGGAGCCACTTGGTACTATCAAACCAGCAAAACTTGGCACTGGTGCCACCTTGGGTCTGGGAACCATCCTGCGTATCGTGGATTCTAAGGAGCCAGCCGGTCACTCCCAGCCACAGGCCACCAAACACAAACCACAGCGCTTTTCCCTGGAAAACAAACCCGCCTGCCGACATTTTGATGGCAGATTGCAGGAGCCACTTGCTGCTGTCAAATCAGCCCAACTTGGCACTGGTGCCACCATGGGTCTGGTCACCATCCTGCCTATCGTAGCTTTTCAGGAGCCAGCCGGTCACTCCCAGCCATAGGCCCCCAGACACAAAGCTCGGCCCGTTTCCCTGGCAAACAAAAGTAAGCTGCCCCGCTTCTGGATGGCAGATTGTAGGACGCACTTGGTACTATCAAACTAGCCCGACTTGGCACTGGTGCCACCTCTGGTCTGGGAACTATGGTGCGTATCGTGGATTCTAAGGAGCCAGCCGGCCACTCCCAGCCATAGGCACCCAAACACAAACAACGGCGCTTTTCCCTGGAAAACAAAACTCGCCTGCCAACTTTTTGATGGCAGATTGCAGGAGCCACTTGGTACTATCAAACCAGCTCAACTTGGAACTGGTGCCACCATGGGTCTGCTCACCATCCTGCCTATCGTAGCTTTTCAGGAGCCAGACGGTCACTCGCAGCCATAGGCCCCCAGACAAAAACCTCGGCCCGTTTCCCTGGCAAACAAAAGTAAGCTGCCCCGCTTCTGGATGGCAGATTGCAGGAACTATTTAGTACTATCAAACCAGCCCGACTTGGCACTGGTGCCACCTTGGGTCTGGGAACCATCCTGCGTATCGTGGATTCTAAGGAGCCAGCCGGCCACTCCCAGGCACAGGCCCCCAAACACAAACAACGGCGCTTTTCCCTGGAAAACAAAACTCGCCTGCCAAATTTTGACGGCAGATTGCAGGAGCCACTTGGTACTATCAAATCAGCCCAACTTGGGACTGGTGCCACCATGGGTCTGGTCACCATCCTGCCTATCGTAGCTTTTCAGGAGCCAGCCGGTCCCTCCCTGCCGTAGGCCCCCAGAGAAAAACCTCGGCCCGTTTCCCTGGCAAAGAAAAGTAAGCTACCCCGCTTCTGGATGGCAGATTGCAGGAGCCACTTTGCACCATCAAACTAGCCCGACTTGGCACTGGTGCCACCTCAGGTCTGGGAACCATCCTGCGTATCGTTCATTGTAAGGATCCAGCCGGCCACTCCAGCCCCAGGCCCCCAGACACAAACAACGGCGCTTTTCCCTGGAAAACAAAACTCGCCTGCCAACTTTTTGATGGCAGATTGCAGGAGCCACTTGCTGCTATCAAATCAGCCCAACTTGGCACTGGTGCCACCATGGGTCTGGTCACCATCCTGCCTATCGTAGCTTTTCAGGAGCCAGCCGGTCACTCCCAGCCATAGGCCCCCAGACACAAACCTCGGCCCGTTTCCCTGGCAAACAAAAGTAAGCTACCCCGCTTCTGGATGGCAGATTGCAGGAGCCACTTTGCACCATCAAACTAGCCCGACTTGGCACTGGTGCCACCTCAGGTCTGGTCACCATCCTGCCTATCGTGGATTCTAATTAGCCATCCGTCCACTCCCAGCCACAGGCCCCCAAACAAAAACAACGGCGCTTTTCCCTGGAAAACAAAACTCGTCTGCCAACTTTTTGATGGCAGAATGCCAGAGCCACTTGGTACTATCAAACCAGCCCAACTTGGCACTGGTGCCACCTTGGGTCTGGGAACCATGCTGCGTATCGTGGATTATAAGGATCCCGCCGGCCACTCCCAGCCACAGGCCCCCAAACACAAACCACAGCGCTTTTCCCTGGAAAACAAAATTCGCCGGCCAACTTTTTGATGGCAGATTGCAGGAGCCACTTGGTACTATCAAATCAGCCCAACTTGGCACTGGTGCCACCATGGGTCTGGTCACCATCCTGCTTATCGTAGCTTTTCAGGAGCCAGCCGGTCACTCCCAGCCATAGGCGCCCAGACACAATGCTCTGCCCTTTTCCCTGGCAAACCAAAGTAAGCTGCCCCGCTTCTGCATGGCAGATTGCAGGAACCACTTTTCACCATCAAATAGCCCGACTTGGAACTGGAGCCATCTCTGGTCTGGGAACCATGCTGCGTATCGTGGATTCTAAGGAGCCAGCCGGCCACTCCCAGCCACAGGCCCCCAAACACAAACAACGGCGCTATTCCCTGGAAAACAAAACTCGCCTGACAACTTTTTGATGGCAGATTGCAGGAGCCACTTGCTACTATCAAATCAGCCCAACTTGGCACTGGTGCCACCATGGGTCTGGTCACCATCCTGCCTATCGTAGCTTTTCAGGAGCCAGCCGGTCACTCCCAGCCATAGGCTCCCAGACAAAAACCTCGGCCCGTTTCACTGGCAAACAAAAGTAAGCTGCCCCGCTTCTGGATGGCAGATTGCAGGAACCACTTAGTACTATAAAACCAGCCCGACTTGGCACTGGTGCCACCTCTGGTCTGGGAACCATGCTGCGTATCGTGGATTCTAAGGAGCCAGCCGGCCACTCCCAGCCAAAGGCCCCCAAACACAAACAACGGCGCTTTTCCCTGGAAAACAAAACTCGCCTGCCAACTTTTTGATGGCAGATTGCAGGAGCCACTTGGTACTATCAAACCAGCCCAACTTGGCACTGGTGCCACCATGGGTCTGGTCACCATCCTGCCTACCTTAGCTTTTCAGGACCTAGCCGGTCACTCCCAGCCATAGGCCCCCAGACACAAATCTCGACCCGTTTCCCTGGCAAACAAAAGCAAGCTGTCCCGCTTCTGGATGGCAGATTGCAGGACGCACTCGGTACTATCAAACCAGCCCGACTTGGCACTGGTGCCACCTCAGGTCTGGGAACCATCCTGCGTATCGTGGATTCTAAGGAGCCAGCCGGCCACTCCCACCCACAGGCCCCCAAACACAAACAACGGCGCTTTTCCCTGGAAAACAAAACTCGCCTGCCGACATTTTGATGGCAGATTGCAGGAGCCACTTGGTACTATCAAACCAGCCCAACTTGGCACTGGTGCCACCATGGGTCTGGTCACCATCCTGCCTATCGTAGCTTTTCAGGAGCCAGCCGGTCACTCCCAGCCATAGGCCCCGAGACACAAAGCTCGGCCCTTTTCCCTGGCAAACAAAAGTAATCTGCCCCGCTTCTGGATGGCAGATTGCAGGAGCCACTTTGCACCATCATACTAGCCCGACTTGGCACTGGTGCCACCTTGGGTCTGGGAACCATCCTGCGTATTGTGGATTCTAAGGAGCCAGCCGGCCACTCCCAGCCACAGGCCCCCAAACACAAACAACGGCGCTTTTCCCTGGAAAACAAAACTCGCCTGCCAAATTTTGACGGCAGATTGCAGGAGCCACTTGGTACTATCAAATCAGCCCAACTTGGGAATGGTGCCAGCATGGGTCTGGTCACCATCCTGCCTATCGTAGCTTTTCAGGAGCCAGCCGGTCACTCCCAGCCATAGGCCACCAGACAAAAACCTCGGACCGTTTCCCGGGCAAACAAAAGTAAGCTGCCCTGCTTCTGGATGGCAGATTGCAGGAACCACTTGGTACTATCAAACCAGCAAAACTTGGCACTGGTGCCACCTTGGGTCTGGATACCATGCTGCGTATCGTGGATTCTAAGGAGCCAGCCGGCCACTCCCAGCCACAGGCCCCCAAACACAAACAACGGCGCTTTTCCCTGGAAAACAAAACTCTCCTGCCAACTTTTTGATGGCAGATTGCAGGAGCCACTTGGTTTTATCAAATCAGCCCAACTTGGCACTGGTGCCACCATGGGTCTGGTCACCATCCTGCCTATCGTAGCTTTTCAGGAGCCAGCCGGTCACTCCCAGCCATAGGCCCCCAGACAAAAAGCTCGGCCCGTTTCCCTGGCAAACAAAAGTAAGCCACCCCGCTTCTGGATGGCAGATTGCAGGAGCCACTTTGCACCATCAAACTAGCCCGTCTTGGCACTGGTGCCACCTCTGGTCTGGGAACCATCCTGCGTATCGTGGATTTTAAGGAGCCAGTCGGCCACTCCCAGCCATACGCCTCCAAACACAAACAACGGTCCGTTTCCCTGGCAAAGAAAAGTAAGCTGCCCCGCTTCTGGATGTCAAATTGCAGGAACCACTTGTTGCCAAGTTGGGGTGTTTTGATAGTACCAAGTGGCTCCTGCAATCTTCCATCAAAAAGGTGGCAAGCGAGTTTTGTTTTCCAGGGAAAAGCGCCGTTGTTTGTGTTTGGGGGCCTGTGGCTGGGAGTGGCCAGCTGTCTCCTTAGAATCCACGATACGCAGGATGGGTCCCAGACCAGAGGTGGCACCAGTGCCAAGTCGGGCTGGTTTGATGGTGCAAAGTGACTCCTGCAATCTGCCATCCAGAAGCAGGGTAGCTTACTTTTGTTTGCCAGGGAAACGGGCTGAGCTTTGTGTCTGGGGGCCTATGGCTGGGAGTGACCGCCTGGCTCCTGAAAAGCTACGATAGGCAGGATGGTGACCAGACCCATGGTGGCACCAGTGCCAAGTTGGGCTGGTTTGATAGTACCAAGTGGCTCCTGCAATCTGCCATCAAAAAGTTGGCAGGTGAGTTTTGTTTTCCAGGGAAAAGCGCCGTTGTTTGTGTTTGGGGGCCTGTGGCTGGGAGTGGCCAGCTGGCTCCTTAGAATCCACGATACGCAGGATGGTTCCCAGACCAGAGGTGGCACCAGTGCCAAGTCGGGCTGGTTTGATAATACTAAATAGCTCCTGCAATCTGCCATCCAGACGGGGGGCAGCGGATTTTTGTTTGCTGCAGAAAAGTTCCGTGGTTTTTTTTTGGGGGTATATGGCTGGACGTGGCCGGCTGGCTCCTTAAAAGATCGATACGCAGGATTGTTCCCTGACCCAAGGTGGCATCAGTGCCAAGTCGGGCTGTTTTCGTAGTACCAAGTGCGTCCTGCAATTTGCCATCCAGAAGAGGGGCAGTTGAGTTTTGTTTGCCAGAGAAAAGGGCCGTGGTATATGTTTGGGGGCATATGGTTGAGAGTGGCCGGCTGGCCCCTGAAAATCCACGATAGGCAGGATGGTTCCCAGAACCAAGGTGGCACCAGTGCCATGTTGGCCTGGTTTGATAGTACCATGTGGCTCCTGCAATCTGCCATCCAGAAGCGGGGCTGCTTACTTTTGTTTGCCAGGGAAACGGGCCGAGATATTTGTCTGGGGGCCTATGGCTGGGAGTGAGCGGCTGGCTCCTGAAAAGCTACGATAGGCAGGATGGTGACCAGACCCATGGTGGCACCAGTGCCAAGTTGGGCTGCTTTGATAGTACCAAGTGGCTCCTGCAATCTGCCATCAAAAAGTTGTCAGGCGAGTTTTGTTTTCCAGGGAAAAGCGCCGTTGTTCTTGTTTAGAGGCCTGTGGCTGGGAGTGGCCGGCTGCCTCCTTTGAACCCAGGATACGCAGGATGGTTCCCAGACCCAAGGTGGCACCAGTGCCAAGTTGGGCTGGTTTGATAGTACCAAGTGGATCCTGCAATCTGCCATCCAGAAGCGGGACAGCTTACCTTTGTTTCCCAGGGAAACGGGCCGAGGTATTTGTCTGGGGGCCTATGGCTGGGAGTGACCAGCTGGCTACTGAAAAGCTACGATAGGCAGCATGGTTACCAGACTCATGGTGGAACCAGTGCCAAGTCGGGCTGGTTTGATAATACTAAATAGCTCCTGAAATCTGCCATTCAGACGCGGGGCAGCGGATTTTTGTTTGCTGGAGAAAAGTTCCGTGGTTTTTTTTTGGGGGTATATGGCTGGACGTGGCCGGCTGGCTCCTTAAAAAGATCGATACGCAGGATTGTTCCCTGACCCAAGGTGGCATCACTGCCAAGTCGGGCTGTTTTCGTAGTACCAAGTGCGTCCTGCAATTTGCCATCCAGAAGAGGGGCAGTTGAGTTTTGTTTGCCAGAGCAAAGGGCCGTGGTATGTGTTTGGGGGCATATGGCTGAGAGTGGCCGGCTGGCCCCTGAAAATCCACGATAGGCAGGATGGTTCCCAGAGCCAAGGTAGCACCAGTGCCATGTTGGCCTGGTTTGATAGTACTATGTGGCTGCTGTAATCTGCCATCCAGAAGAGGGGCAGCTTACTTTTGTTTGCCAGGGAAACGGGCCGAGATATTTGTCTGGGGGCCTATGGCTGGGAGTGACCGGCTGGCTCCTGAAAAGCTACGATAGGCAGGATGGTGACCAGACCCAAAGTGGAACCAGTACCAAGTTGGGCTGGTTTGATAGTACCAAGTGGCTCCTGCAATCTGCCATCAAAAATTTGGCAGGCGAGTTTTGTTTTCCAGGGAAAAGCGCCGTTGTTTAGAGGCCTGTGGCTGGGAGTGGCCGCCTGTCCTCGTAGAATCTACGTTACGCAGCATGGTTCCCAGAGCCAAGGTGGCACCAGGGCCAAGTCGGGCAGGTTTGATAGTACCAAATGCATCCTGCAATCTGCCATCCAAAAGCGGGGCAGTTTACTTTTGTTTGCCAGGGAAACGGGCCGAGGTTTGTGTCTGGGGGCCTATGGCAGGGAGTGACCGTCTGGCTCCTGAAAAGCTACGATAGGCAGGATGTTTACCAGACCCATGGTGGCACCAGTGCCAAGTTGGGCTGATTTGATAGTACCAAGTGGCTCCTGCAATCTGCCATCCAGAATCGGGGCAGCTTACTTTTGTTTTCCAGGGAAACGGGCCGAGGTTTGTGTCTGGGGGTCTATGGCTGGGAGTGACCGGCTGGCTCCTGAAAAGCTACGATAGGCAGGATGGTGACCAGACCCATGGTGGCACCAGTGCCAAGTTGGGCTGGTTTGATAGCACCAAGTGGCTCCTGCAATCTGCCATCAAAATGTTGGCAGGCGATTTTTGTTTTCCAGGGAAAAGCGCCGTTGTTTGTGTTTGGGCGCCTGTGGCTCAGAGTGGCCGGGTGGCTGCTTAGAATCCACGATACGCCGGATGGTTCCCAGACCCAAGGTGGCACCAGTGCCAAGTCGGGCTGGTTTGACACTACCAAGTGGCTCCTGCAATCTGCCATCCAGAATCGGGGCAGCTTAATTTTGTTTGCCAGGGAAACGGTCCGAGGTTTGTGTCTGGGGGCCTATGGCTGGGAGTGACCGGCTGGCTCCTGAAATGCTACAATAGGCAGGATGGTTCCCAGACACATAGTGGCACCAGTGCCAAGTTGGGATGATTTGATAGTACCAAGTGGCTCCTGCAATCTGCCATCAAAATGTTGGCAGGCGAGTTTTGTTTTCCAGGGAAAAGCGCCGTTGTTTGTGTTTGGGGGCCTGTGGCTGGAGTGGCCGGCTGGCTCCTTAGAATCCACGATATGCAGGATTGTTCCCAGACCCAAGGTGGCACCAGTGCCAAGTCGGGCTGGTTTGATGGTGCAAAGTGGCTCCTGCAATCTGCCATCCAGACGCGGGGCAGCGGATTTTTGTTTCCATGAGAAATGGTCCGTGGTTTGTTTTTGGGGGTATATGGCTGGGCGTGGCCGGCTGGCTCCTTAAAAAGCTCGATATGCAGGATGGTTCCCTGACACAAGGTGGCACCAGTGCCACGTCGGGCGGTTTTCGTAGTACAAAGTGCGTCCTAAAATTTGCCATCCAGAAGAGGGGCAGTTGAGTTTTGTTTGCCAGAGGAAAGGGCCGTGGTTTGTTTTTGGGGGCATATGGCTGATAGTGGCCGGCTGGCCCCTGAAAATCCACAATAAGCAGGATGGTTCCCACACCAGAGGTGTCACCAGTGCCAAGTCGGGGTGGTTTGATAGTACTAAATAGCTCCTGCAATCTGCCATGCAGAAGCGGGGCAGCTTACTTTTGTTTCCCAGGGAAACGGGCCGAGGTTTGTGTCTGGGGGCCTATGGCTGCGAGTGACCGGCTGGCTCCTGAAAAGCTACGATAGGCAGGATGGTGACCAGACCCATGGTGGCACCAGTGCCAAGTTGGGCTGGTTTGATAGTACCAAGTTGCTCCGGCAATCTGCCATCAAAAAGTTGGCAGGCGAGTTTTGTTTTCCAGGGAAAAGCGCCGTTGTTTGTGTTTGGGGGCCTGTGGCTGGGAGTGGCTAGCTGGCTCCTTAGAACCCACGATACGCAGGATGGTTCCCAGACCAGAGGTGGCACCAGTGCCAAGTTGGGCTGGTTTGATGGTGCAAAGTGGCTCCTGCAATCTGCCATCCAGAAGCGGGGTAGCTTACTTTTGTTTGCCAGGGAAACGGGCCGAAATATTTGTCTAGGGGCCTCTGGCTGGGGGTGACTGGGTGGCACCTGAAAAGCTACGATAGGCAGGATGGTGACCAGACCCATGGTGGCACCAGTGCCAAGTTGGGCTGATTTGATAAAACGAAGTGGCTCCTGCAATCTGCCATCAAATGTTTGGCAGGCGAGTTTTGTTTTCCAGGGAAAAGCACCGTTGTGTGTGTTTTGGGGCCTGTGGCTGGGAGTGGCCAGCTGGCTCCTTAGAATCCACGATACGCAGGATGGTTCCCAGACCCAAGGTGGCACCAGTGCCAAGTCGGGCTGGTTTGATAGTACCAAGTGGTTCCTGCAATCTGCCATCCAGAAGCGGGGCAGCTGAATTTTGTTTGCCAGAGAAAAAGGCTGTTGTTTGTGTTTCGGGGCCTGTGGCTGGCAGTGGCCGGCTGGCTCCTGAAAATCCATGATACGCAGCATGGTTCCCAGACCCAAGGTGGCACCAGTGCCAAGTAGGGCTGGTTTCATAGTACCCAGTGGCTCCTGCAATCTCCCATCAGGAAGAGGGGCAGTTGAGTTTTGTTTTCCAGAGAAAAGGGCCGTGGTTTGTGTTTGGGGCCTATGGCTGAGAGTGACCGGCTGGCCCCTGAAAATCCACGATAGGAAGGATGGTTCCCAGATCCAAGGTGGCAGCAGTGCCATGTTGTGCTGGTGTGATAGTCCCAAGTGGCTCCTGCAATCTGCCATCCAGAAGCGGGGCAGCTGAATTTTGTTTGCCAGAGAAAAATGCTGTGGTTTGTGTTTGGGGGCCTGTGGCTGGGAGTGGCCGGCTGGCTCCTGAAAATCCATGATACGCAGCATGGTTCCCAGACCCAAGGTGGCACCAGTGCCAAGTGGGGCTGGTTTCACAGTGTCAAGTGCCTCCTGCAATCTCCCATCCAGAAGCGGGGCAGCTGAGTTTTGTTTGCCTGTGAAACGGGCCGTTGTTTTTGATTGGGGTCTGTGGCCGAGAGTGTTCGGCTGGCTCCTGACAACCCACAATACGCAGGATGTTTCCCAGACCCAAGGTGGCACCAGTGCCAAGTCGGGCTGGTTTGATAGTACCAAGTGGCTCCTGCAATCTGCCATCCAGAAGCGGTGCAGTTGAGTTTTGTTTGCCAGAGAAAAGCGCCGTGGGTTGTGTTTGGGGGCATATGGCTGGGAGTGGCCGGCTGTCTCATTAAAAAGATCGATACGCAGGATGGTTCCCAGACCCAAGGTGGCACCAGTGCCAAGTAGGGCTGTTTTTATAGTACCAAGTGCGTCCTGCAATTTGCCATCCAGAAGAGGGGCAGTTGAGTTTTGTTTGCCAGAGAATAGCGCCGTTGTTTGTGTTTGGGGGCTTGTGGCTGGGAGTGGCCGACTGGCGCCTTAGAATCTGTGTTACGCAGCATGGTTCCCAGACCAGAGGTGGCACCAGTGCCAAGTTGGGCTGGTTTGATAGTACCAAGTGGCTCCTGCAATCTGCCATCCAGAAGCGGGGCAGCTTACTTTTGTTTGCCAGTGAAACGGGCCGAGGTTTGTGACTTGGGACCTATGGCTGGGAGTGGCCGGCTGGCTCCTTTGAACCCACGATACGCAGGATGGTTCCCAGACCCAAGGTGGCACCAGTGCCAAGTCGGGCTGGTTTGATACTACCAAGTGCGTCCTGCAATCTGCCATCCAGAAGCGGGGCAGCTTAATTTTGTTTGCCAGGGAATCGGGCCGTCGGTTTTGTATGGGGGCCAATGGCTGAGAGTGGCCGGCTGGCTCCTGAAAATCCACGCTAGGCAGCATGGTTCCCAGATGCAAGCTGGCACCAGTGCCAAGTCGGGCTGGTTTGATGGTGCAAAGTGGCTCCTGCAATCTGCCATCCAGAAGCGGGGCAGGCGATTTTTGTTTGCCAGAGAAAAATTCCGTGGATTGTTTTTGGGGGCATATTGCTGGGAGTGGCCGGCTGGCTCCTTAAAATGCTCGATACGCATGATGGTTCCCAGGCCCAAAGTGTCACCACTACCAAGTCGGCCTGCGGTTTTAGTATCAAGTTCATCCTGCAATTTGCCATCCAGAAGAGGGGCAGTTGAGTTTTGTTTGCCAGAGAAACGGGCCGAGGTTTCTGTTTGGGGACATATGGCTGAGAGTGGCCGGCTGGCCCCTGAATATCCACGATACACAGCATGGTTCCCAGATCCAAGGTGGCACCAGTGCCAAGTTGGGCTGGTTTGATAGTACCAAGTGTCTCCTGCAATCTGCCATCCAGAAGCGGGGCAGCTTACTTTTGTTTGCCAGAGAAATAGGCCTAGGTTTTTGTCTGGGCGCCTGTGGCTAGGAGTGGCCGGCTGGCTCCTAAGAATCCACGATACGCAGGATGTTTCCCAGACCCAAGGTGGCACCAGTGCCAAGTCGGGCTGGTTTGATAGTACCAAGTGGCTCCTGCAAACTCCATCAAAATGTTGGCAGACGTGTTTTGTTTTCCAGGGAACAGCGCCGTTGATTTTGTTTGGGGGCCTGTGGCTGGGAGTGGCCGGCTGGCTCCTTAGAATCCACGATACGCAGGATGGTTCCCAGACCCAAGGTGGCACCAGTGCCAAGTCGGGCTGGTTTGATTACACCAAGTGGCTCCTGCAATCTGCCATCCAGAAGTGAGGCAGCTAAGTTTTGTTTGCCAGAAAAAAGGGCCGTGGTTTTTGTTGGGGGCCTGTGGCTGGGAGTAGCCGGCTGGCTCCTTAAAATCCACGATAGGCTGGATGGTTCCCAGACCCAAGGTGGCACCAGTGCCAAGTCGGGCTGGTTTGATAGTACCAAGTGGCTCCTGCAATCTGCCATCCAGAAGCGCTGCAGTTGAGTTTTGTTTGCCAGAGAAAAGGGCCGTGGGTTGTGTTTGGGGGCATATGGCTGGGAGTGGCCGGCTGTCTCATTAAAAAGATCGATACGCAGGATGGTTCCCAGACCCAAGGTGGCACCAGTGCCAAGTCGGGCTGTTTTTATAGTACCAAGTGCGTCCTGCAATTTGCCATCCAGAAGAGGGGCAGTGGAGTTTTGTTTGCCAGAGAATAGCGCCGTTGTTTGTGTTTGGGGGCTTGTGACTGGGAGTGGCCGACTGGCGCCTTAGAATCTGTCTTACGCAGCATGGTTCCCAGACCAGAGGTGGCACCAGTGCCAAGTTGGGCTGGTTTGATAGTACCAAGTGGCTCCTGCAATCTGCCATCCAGAAGCGGGGCAGCTTACTTTTGTTTGCCAGGTAAACGGGCCAAGGTTTGTGACTGGGGACGTATGGCTGGGAGTGACCGGCTGGAACCTGGAAAGCTACAATAGGCAGGATGGTGACCAGACCCATGGTGGCACCAGTGCCAAGTTGGGCTGGTTTGATAGTACCAAGTGGCTCCTGCAATCTGCCATCAAAAAGTTGGCAGGCGAGTTTTGTTTTCCAGGGAAAAGCGCCGTTGTTTGTATTTGGGGGCCTGTGGCTGGGAGTGGCCGGCTGGCTCCTTTGAACCCACGATACGCAGGATGGTTCCCAGACCCAAGGTGGCACCAGTGCCAAGTCGGGCTGGTTTGATACTACCAAGTGCGTCCTGCAATCTGCCATCCAGAAGCGGGGCAGCTTAATTTTGTTTGCCAGGGAAACGGGCCGTGGGTTTTGTTTGGGGGCCTATGGCTGAGAGTGGCCGGCTGGCTCCTGAAAATCCACGCTAGGCAGCATGGTTCCCAGATGCAAGGTGGCACCAGTGCCAAGTCGGGCTGGTTTGATGGTGCAAAGTGGCTCCTGCAATCTGCCATCCAGGAGCGGGGCAGCTGATTTTTGTTTGCCAGAGAAAAATTCCGTGGATTGATTTTGGGGGCATATTGCTGGGAGTGGCCGGCTGGCTCCTTAAAATGCTCGATACGCATGATGGTTCCCAGGTCCAAGGTGTCACCACTACCAAGTCGGCCTGCGGTTTTAGTATCAAGTTCATCCTGCAATTTGCCATCCAGAAGAGGGGCAGTTGAGTTTTGTTTGCCAGAGAACAGGGCCGAGGTTTCTGTTTGGGGACATATGGCTGAGAGTGGCCGGCTGGCCCCTGAATATCCACGATACACAGCATGGTTCCCAGATCCAAGGTGGCACCAGTGCCAAGTTGGGCTGGTTTGATAGTACCAAGTGTCTCCTGCAATCTGCCATCCAGAAGCGGGGCAGCTTACTTTTGTTTGCCAGAGAAATAGGCCTAGGTTTTTGTCTGGGGGCCTGTGGCTAGGAGTGGCCGGTTGGCTCCTAAGAATCCACGATACGCAGGATGTTTCCCAGACCCAAGGTGGCACCAGTGCCAAGTCGGGCTGGTTTGATAGTACAAAGTGGCTCCTGCAATCTGCCATCCAGAAGCGGGAGAGCTTACTTTTGTTTGCCAGGGAAACGGGCCGAGGTTTGTGTTTGGGGGCCTATGGCTGAGAGTGACCGGCTGGCTCCTGAAAAGCTACAATAGGCAGGATGGTTCCCAGACCAGAGGTGGCACCAGTGCCAAGTTGGGCTGGTTTGATAGTACCAAGTGGTTCCTGCAATCTGCCATCCAGAAGCAGGGCAGCTGAGTTTTGTTTGCCAGAGAAAAGGGCCTTGGTTTGTGTTTGGGGGCATATGGCTGGGTGTGGCCAGCTGGCTCCTTAAAATGCACGATATGCAACATGGCTCCCAGACCCAAGGTGGCACCAGTGCCAAGTTGGGCTGGTTTGATAGTGCCAAGGTGGGCTGGTTTGGTAGTACCAAGTGGCTCCTGCAATCTTCCATGATCACGTGGAGAAATACTTTCTGGTTTCAGCCTCATGCTCTTTCTTCTCTCCCTCAACTTCTCTATCACCTCTCATCTGGTTCACATGCGCTGTCTTCAAGGTCCACAGGCTACTTTTCACAGAATCTTCTGGCCTGATGAAGTAAGAATGATGAATAGAACAGAGCTGGGATCTATTTTCCAGTTTGGATAAAATGCATTCTGCACACAAATCCAAGGAGAACGTGCTGCCCCAATGCCCAGAAAATCTTTCACTCCTGCTAGTGTTCTACGTCAACCGCAACTTAGTCTGAAAGAAAAGCTTTTTCTCTGAGAGCATCTGAGAGGTTTGCATGAAGCACTGATATCTGACATATGCAATTTTGAATAGGAGAGGAAAAAGAAAATGGCAAGGAGTTTTTAATTTTAGTGGTTTCAATTTTAATTTCCGTGCACTTTTTCAAAACTTGTCAGCTCAAATGCCCATCAACATCTTTTAGTCATCTGTAAGTCAGTATTCATATAAAATGTGCTTCAAATCCAAAGAATTTCAAATTTGCACTCCAAGCTTCTATGCCTAGATTTATGATTTCCTACACATATTAGATGAAAGGAAGGCCTTTTTTACTGTGGGAGTGCTGGAACACTGGAACAGGTTGCCCAGAGAAGTTGTGGGTGTCCCATCCCTGAAAGTATTCAAGGTCACCTTGGACGGGGCTTGGAGCAGCAACAAAGGAGAAGCTTGATGGTAGAGAAACAAAGTCGGACTATAGAAGAAACTCGGATTGAAGTATAGGATCAAGTTTTCTCTCAGCTCTTGGGGTAAATTCAAAGTTGTACAAAATGACATTTATCTGTGCTATTCACTACTGTAACAGAAAGTTTCATGAAAACTGTACAGAAGATAGTAAATTTTAAAAGAGATAAGAATTACAGCATAAAATCCATGGGATAGGTTACAACATGAGACACTCTCTAAGAGAAAATCTCTTTGTTTCAGCACTTCATCGGGGTAAGATTTCATGAAGTGCCAAAGAAGGCGGCAAAATATCATTCGGGACATTATTTACTGGAATTCAGCCTGGCCATTAGTAGGAACTGCCTTTGAACATATCATGTAGATATACCACACACACTTTCCCTTCACTGAAAAATTACTGTTTACAACAAATAAGCAATTGACGATCAAAATTGATTGAAAGCATCTTAAACATGTCAAGTATTTCATTGTAGATGATCTGTGATCCAAATGCTTCTTCCACCTTCGAGAGGGACAGAAGAATTCTTCCATATCATGATGGTTTAAAATTGTATCAACCAATGTTTTCTGCTGAAAAGATATCATCTATTTTTTTCTATTTTTGGAAGAAAATATTCCTAGACATACAACAGGTGAGAACTAAGTAATTTTAAAGAAACAAATGAAATGAAAATATTCTGTAAATAGAATGAAATGAAAAGCTGTGTTTTAAATAGGAGCTAAATATTAAACAGAATTTTTGTACCAGGCATTTGAATTACTGCACCAGCTCTTTTGCCCATCAAGAGAGGCATTTAGCATTTCAGTCTTTTCCAAGGTGTTCATGATCTGCTATGCTGATCTCTGTGTGTGCCTAGGTGTGTGTGGAGGGGGGGGCATATGAAGGGGAGTGTGTATGTTTGCTTTACAATTGTTGTGGCAGATTCATGCCTCAGCTCCACATTTTGTTTTAAAAAGGTCACACCGAGTGGATATGAAGTTTACTATCAACAAGAGATCGATTCCCAAATCATCCATTTGACTCTCCCTTATAAATCATGTGCTTTGTTGCATATTTTATCAAATATACTTTCAAGCCAGATGGAGGAAGGAGGATGTGGGAATCCCTCCACCATCTTGCAACTTTTATGTAAGTAGGTTTTCAAGAAAATCATCATTTCTCTTTTAAATATGTCTGGAACAGGCATGATGGTAGTGTCAACCTGTTGGAGTTTTTGTTGCTGGAAGAAGTTGTACAAAAGGATTGGTTTTTACATTGACCAGTTACTGAATCAAGCGCAGGAATACATTGGAAATTTAGCTGGGGGTTCCTTTTCCCAGCAGACTACTTCTAGAACGAGCTTGTACACTGAAGCTGACTCTTTTGCTCTCTTTTTGTTTCTTTCCTATTTTCTTGGCTTCTTTGCCACTATCTAGACAATTTTGGAACTTTGTTCCCAACTAAAATGGTTTCAATAGTCTGATTGTGATCATACATTTTTACAAGGAATTTTTAAAATCTTTCCTCGAGTCCAGAAAGTCAAGGACTTAGATCTTTTTCTTCCCTTATCAATATTGCCATGAAATTGATAAATAAAGACCAACTCTTTATTTTTGTTTTTAACCCACGTAGATAATTCCCATCCATTAATCCATTTTGTGGACCAATAGCTGCCATTCTGATGGAAGCTGTCACTTCTTAACAATAGGCATTCTGTGACTATGTTGACTGCACTTTGGGTGAAGATCCTAACTGGTCTTAGATATACATAGGGAGAAATTTGCTCAGCCAGTGTCAGTCTTAAGCATGCGTATCAGAAGATCTTTCTAGAGCTGGGAATTTTCCCATGAAAGGGATTCAGTTAGGGAAGAGACACTTGTGCCAGAGTTTTACATTCTTCTTGAACACTGCTTAAGGAACTTAGATGCCATGTCCATTTGGATCTCTGTCTGCACAGAACTTTGTCATGCCAGTGCTTTGAAATGCATCTTGAAGAGAATTCACTAGCACAGAATGAAAGAGAGTGGAAGGGGTTGGTGGGGCTAACCAGGCCCAACCCCCCTGCCTAAACCAGGATACCTAGAGCCTCTTGCCCAGGATTCTATCTGGGTGTACTTTTAATGTCTTCAAAGATCCAGGCTCCACAATCTTTCTGGGCAGTCTGTGCCGTGGTTCAGTCACCCTGACAGTAAAGAAACATTTACTGATGTTCAAAGGCAATCTCCTGTATTTCAGTGTGTGCCCACTGCCTCTTGTCTTTTCCCTCAGCATCACTGAAAAGACACTGATTCCCTCCCCTTTGCACTATTGCTTCCATATGTATGTGTGATGCCATGTAGAGGTATGTCAAAAACCTCCCTGAAGCCCAGGCAGATAATATTCCCTTCATCTACCAGTCAAGTTGATTCATCAGAGGAGTTTAAAGTGATGTTCAGCATGAAATTCCCCTGAAAAATCATGCTAACTACATTATTTGGTCATCTGTCATGTGCCTGGCAAGGATTTCCAGGAAGAGCTGCTTCATCAACTTCCTGGGGATAAAAAAGAGGCTGGCTGGTTTGTACTATGGCGAGTCCTCTTAATTGCCTTTTTTGAAGATGGGTGTCATTTGCGAACATCCACCCTTTAGCTCCTCTTCTCATCTACACCTCGGCAAAAAGCTTTTCCACTATGTCTGGCTAGGAAAAACTGTGCCAGCACAGAAAACATCTCCCATCGTGTTCTAGAAGTTGCACGGATGTCTGCCAAGTGTTTGGCAGGAAGAAAAGAAAAGTTGTCCAAAACAGCTTCCAATCGAATGTTCCTGTGATTGGAAAAGTCAGGAGAGTGCAAAGGTACTGTTTTCTATCAGTTGGCAAGGTGCGCACACAATCCCAGTGTTGTACAGCTTGCTTCTTCACCTTCCCGAAGCTGCCGCTCTCGCCGGCTGCCGGAGCCCAAGAAGCGGCTTCTTCGCGCAAAGACGATTGTGCCGCTCACAGTGCTCTCCTTAGCGCAGCTTCTGCCGAAAGACGCCCGGCAGCGGCTCTTACCTCCGGAGAGCATCCTACCTTCGTCTTTCGCGTCTTTTGTAGTCTACATCTTATCAAAACGCTTCTCCACTAGGTCTGGCTAGGAAAAACTGTGCCAGCACAGAAAACATCTCCCATCGTGTTCTAGAAGTTGCACGGATGTCTGCCAAGTGTTTGGCAGGAAGAAAAGAAAAGTTGTCCAAAACAGCTTCCAATCGAATGTTCCTGTGATTGGAAAAGTCAGGAGAGTGCAAAGGTACTGTTTTCTATCAGTTGGCAAGGTGCGCACACAATCCCAGTGTTGTACAGCTTGCTTCTTCACCTTCCCGAAGCTGCCGCTCTCGCCGGCTGCCGGAGCCCAAGAAGCGGCTTCTTCGCGCAAAGACGATTGTGCCGCTCACAGTGCTCTCCTTAGCGCGGCTTCTGCCGAAAGACGCCCGGCAGCGGCTCTTACCTCCGGAGAGCATCCTACCTTCGTCTTTCGCGTCTTTTGTAGTCTACATCTTAGCAAAACGCTTTTCCACTATGTCTGGCTAGGAAAAACTGTGCCAGCACAGAAAACATCTCCCATCGTGTTCTAGAAGTTGCACGGATGTCTGCCAAGTGTTTGGCAGGAAGAAAAGAAAAGTTGTCCAAAACAGCTTCCAATCGAATGTTCCTGTGATTGGAAAAGTCAGGAGAGTGCAAAGGTACTGTTTTCTATCAGTTGGCAAGGTGCGCACACAATCCCAGTGTTGTACAGCTTGCTTCTTCACCTTCCCGAAGCTGCCGCTCTCGCCGGCTGCCGGAGCCCAAGAAGCGGCTTCTTCGCGCAAAGACGATTGTGCCGCTCACAGTGCTCTCCTTAGCGCGGCTTCTGCCGAAAGACGCCCGGCAGCGGCTCTTACCTCCGGAGAGCATCCTACCCTCGTCTTTCGCGTCTTTTGTAGTCTACATCTTAGCAAAACGCTTTTCCACTATGTCTGGCTAGGAAAAACTGTGCCAGCACAGAAAACATCTCCCATCGTGTTCTAGAAGTTGCACGGATGTCTGCCAAGTGTTTGGCAGGAAGAAAAGAAAAGTTGTCCAAAACAGCTTCCAATCGAATGTTCCTGTGATTGGAAAAGTCAGGAGAGTGCAAAGGTACTGTTTTCTATCAGTTGGCAAGGTGCGCACACAATCCCAGTGTTGTACAGCTTGCTTCTTCACCTTCCCGAAGCTGCCGCTCTCGCCGGCTGCCGGAGCCCAAGAAGCGGCTTCTTCGCGCAAAGACGATTGTGCCGCTCACAGTGCTCTCCTTAGCGCGGCTTCTGCCGAAAGACGCCCGGCAGCGGCTCTTACCTCCGGAGAGCATCCTACCTTCGTCTTTCGCGTCTTATGTAGTCTACACCTCGGCAAAAAGCTTTTCCACTATGTCTGGCTAGGAAAAACTGTGCCAGCACAGAAAACATCTCCCATCGTGTTCTAGAAGTTGCACGGATGTCTGCCAAGTGTTTGGCAGGAAGAAAAGAAAAGTTGTCCAAAACAGCTTCCAATCGAATGTTCCTGTGATTGGAAAAGTCAGGAGAGTGCAAAGGTACTGTTTTCTATCAGTTGGCAAGGTGCGCACACAATCCCAGTGTTGTACAGCTTGCTTCTTCACCTTCCCGAAGCTGCCACTCTCAGGAGGTAAGAGCCGCTGCCGGGCGTCTTTCGGCAGAAGCCGCGCTAAGGGGAGCACTGTGAGCGGCACAATCGTCTTTGCGCGAAGAAGCCGCTTCTTCGGTTCCGGGAGCCGGCGAGAGCGGCAGCTTCGGGAAGGTGAAGAAGCAAGCTGTACAACACTGGGATTGTGTGCGCACCTTGCCAACTGTTAGAAAACAGTACCTTTGCACTCTCCTGACTTTTCCAATCACAGGAACATTCGATTGGAAGCTGTTTTGGACAACTTTTCTTTTCTTCCTGCCAAACACTTGGCAGACATCCGTGCAACTTCTAGAACACGATGGGAGATGTTTTCTGTGCTGGCACAGTTTTTCCTAGCCAGACATAGTGGAAAAGCTTTTTGCCGAGGTGTAGACTACATAAGACGCGAAAGACGAAGGTAGGATGCTCTCCGGAGGTAAGAGCCGCTGCCGGGCGTCTTTCAGCAGAAGCCGCGCTAAGGAGAGCACTGTGAGCGGCACAATCGTCTTTGCGCGAAGAAGCCGCTTCTTGGGCTCCGGCAGCCGGCGAGAGCGGCAGCTTCGGGAAGGTGAAGAAGCAAGCTGTACAACACTGGGATTGTGTGCGCACCTTGCCAACTGATAGAAAACAGTACCTTTGCACTCTCCTGACTTTTCCAATCACAGGAACATTCGATTGGAAGCTGTTTTGGACAACTTTTCTTTTCTTCCTGCCAAACACTTGGCAGACATCCGTGCAACTTCTAGAACACGATGGGAGATGTTTTCTGTGCTGGCACAGTTTTTCCTAGCCAGACATAGTGGAAAAGCGTTTTGCTAAGATGTAGACTACAAAAGACGCGAAAGACGAAGGTAGGATGCTCTCCGGAGGTAAGAGCCGCTGCCGGGCGTCTTTCGGCAGAAGCCGCGCTAAGGAGAGCACTGTGAGCGGCACAATCGTCTTTGCGCGAAAAAGCCGCTTCTTGGGCTCCGGCAGCCGGCGAGAGCGGCAGCTTCGGGAAGGTGAAGAAGCAAGCTGTACAACACTGGGATTGTGTGCGCACCTTGCCAACTGATAGAAAACAGTACCTTTGCACTCTCCTGACTTTTCCAATCACAGGAACATTCGATTGGAAGCTGTTTTGGACAACTTTTCTTTTCTTCCTGCCAAACACTTGGCAGACATCCGTGCAACTTCTAGAACACGATGGGAGATGTTTTCTGTGCTGGCACAGTTTTTCCTAGCCAGACATAGTGGAAAAGCTTTTTGCCGAGGTGTAGACTACATAAGACGCGAAAGACGAAGGTAGGATGCTCTCCGGAGGTAAGAGCCGCTGCCGGGCGTCTTTCAGCAGAAGCCACGCTAAGGAGAGCACTGTGAGCGGCACAATCGTCTTTGCGCGAAGAAGCCGCTTCTTGGGCTCCGGCAGCCGGCGAGAGCGGCAGCTTCGGGAAGGTGAAGAAGCAAGCTGTACAACACTGGGATTGTGTGCGCACCTTGCCAACTGATAGAAAACAGTACCTTTGCACTCTCCTGACTTTTCCAATCACATGAACATTCGATTGGAAGCTGTTTTGGACAACTTTTCTTTTCTTCCTGCCAAACACTTGGCAGACATCCATGCAACTTCTAGAACACGATGGGAGATGTTTTCTGTGCTGGCACAGTTTTTCCTAGCCAGACATAGTGGAAAAGCTTTTTGCCGAGGTGTAGACTACATAAGACGCGAAAGACGAAGGTAGGATGCTCTCCGGAGGTAAGAGCCGCTGCCGGGCGTCTTTCGGCAGAAGCCGCGCTAAGGAGAGCACTGTGAGCGGCACAATCGTCTTTGCGCGAAGAAGCCGCTTCTTCGGTTCCGGGAGCCGGCGAGAGCGGCAGCTTCGGGAAGGTGAAGAAGCAAGCTGTACAACACTGGGATTGTGTGCGCACCTTGCCAACTGATAGAAAACAGTACCTTTGCACTCTCCTGACTTTTCCAATCACAGGAACATTCGATTGGAAGCTGTTTTGGACAACTTTTCTTTTCTTCCTGCCAAACACTTGGCAGACATCCGTGCAACTTCTAGAACACGATGGGAGATGTTTTCTGTGCTGGCACAGTTTTTCCTAGCCAGACATAGTGGAAAAGCTTTTTGCCGAGGTGTAGATGAGAAGAGGAGCTAAAGAGTGGATGTTAGCAAATGACACCCATCTTCAAAAAAGGCAATTAAGAGGACTCGCCATAGTACAAACCAGCCAGCCTCTTTTTTATCCCCAGGAAGTTGATGAAGCAGCTCTTCCTGGAAATCCTTGCCAGGCACATGACTTATGACCAAATAATGTAGTTAGCATGATTTTTCAGGGGAATTTCATGCTGAACATCACTTTAAACTCCTCTGATGAATCAACTTGACTGGTAGATGAAGGGAATATTATCTGCCTGGGCTTCAGGGAGGTTTTTGACATACCTCTACATGGCATCACACATACATATGGAAGCAATAGTGCAAAGGGGAGGGAATCAGTGTCTTTTCAGTGATGCTGAGGGAAAAGACAAGAGGCAGTGGGCACACACTGAAATACAGGAGATTGCCTTTGAACATCAGTAAATGTTTCTTTACTGTCAGGGTGACTGAACCACGGCACAGACTGCCCAGAAAGATTGTGGAGCCTGGATCTTTGAAGACATTAAAAGTACACCCAGATAGAATCCTGGGCAAGAGGCTCTAGGTATCCTGGTTTAGGCAGGGGGGTTGGGCCTGGTTAGCCCCACCAACCCCTTCCACTCTCTTTCATTCTGTGCTAGTGAATTCTCTTCAAGATGCATTTCAAAGCGCTGGCATGACAAAGTTCTGTGCAGACAGAGATCCAAATGGACATGGCATCTAAGTTCCTTAAGCAGTGTTCAAGAAGAATGTAAAACTCTGGCACAAGTGTCTCTTCCCTAACTGAATCCCTTTCATGGGAAAATTCCCAGCTCTAGAAAGATCTTCTGATACGCATGCTTAAGACTGACACTGGCTGAGCAAATTTCTCCCTATGTATATCTAAGACCAGTTAGGATCTTCACCCAAAGTGCAGTCAACATAGTCACAGAATGCCTATTGTTAAGAAGTGACAGCTTCCATCAGAATGGCAGCTATTGGTCCACAAAATGGATTAATGGATGGGAATTATCTACGTGGGTTAAAAACAAAAATAAAGAGTTGGTCTTTATTTATCAATTTCATGGCAATATTGATAAGGGAAGAAAAAGATCTAAGTCCTTGACTTTCTGGACTCGAGGAAAGATTTTAAAAATTCCTTGTAAAAATGTATGATCACAATCAGACTATTGAAACCATTTTAGTTGGGAACAAAGTTCCAAAATTGTCTAGATAGTGGCAAAGAAGCCAAGAAAATAGGAAAGAAACAAAAAGAGAGCAAAAGAGTCAGCTTCAGTGTACAAGCTCGTTCTAGAAGTAGTCTGCTGGGAAAAGGAACCCCCAGCTAAATTTCCAATGTATTCCTGCGCTTGATTCAGTAACTGGTCAATGTAAAAACCAATCCTTTTGTACAACTTCTTCCAGCAACAAAAACTCCAACAGGTTGACACTACCATCATGCCTGTTCCAGACATATTTAAAAGAGAAATGATGATTTTCTTGAAAACCTACTTACATAAAAGTTGCAAGATGGTGGAGGGATTCCCACATCCTCCTTCCTCCATCTGGCTTGAAAGTATATTTGATAAAATATGCAACAAAGCACATGATTTATAAGGGAGAGTCAAATGGATGATTTGGGAATCGATCTCTTGTTGATAGTAAACTTCATATCCACTCGGTGTGACCTTTTTAAAACAAAATGTGGAGCTGAGGCATGAATCTGCCACAACAATTGTAAAGCAAACATACACACTCCCCTTCATATGCCCCCCCCTCCACACACACCTAGGCACACACAGAGATCAGCATAGCAGATCATGAACACCTTGGAAAAGACTGAAATGCTAAATGCCTCTCTTGATGGGCAAAAGAGCTGGTGCAGTAATTCAAATGCCTGGTACAAAAATTCTGTTTAATATTTAGCTCCTATTTAAAACACAGCTTTTCATTTCATTCTATTTACAGAATATTTTCATTTCATTTGTTTCTTTAAAATTACTTAGTTCTCACCTGTTGTATGTCTAGGAATATTTTCTTCCAAAAATAGAAAAAAATAGATGATATCTTTTCAGCAGAAAACATTGGTTGATACAATTTTAAACCATCATGATATGGAAGAATTCTTCTGTCCCTCTCGAAGGTGGAAGAAGCATTTGGATCACAGATCATCTACAATGAAATACTTGACATGTTTAAGATGCTTTCAATCAATTTTGATCGTCAATTGCTTATTTGTTGTAAACAGTAATTTTTCAGTGAAGGGAAAGTGTGTGTGGTATATCTACATGATATGTTCAAAGGCAGTTCCTACTAATGGCCAGGCTGAATTCCAGTAAATAATGTCCCGAATGATATTTTGCCGCCTTCTTTGGCACTTCATGAAATCTTACCCCGATGAAGTGCTGAAACAAAGAGATTTTCTCTTAGAGAGTGTCTCATGTTGTAACCTATCCCATGGATTTTATGCTGTAATTCTTATCTCTTTTAAAATTTACTATCTTCTGTACAGTTTTCATGAAACTTTCTGTTACAGTAGTGAATAGCACAGATAAATGTCATTTTGTACAACTTTGAATTTACCCCAAGAGCTGAGAGAAAACTTGATCCTATACTTCAATCCGAGTTTCTTCTATAGTCCGACTTTGTTTCTCTACCATCAAGCTTCTCCTTTGTTGCTGCTCCAAGCCCCGTCCAAGGTGACCTTGAATACTTTCAGGGATGGGACACCCACAACTTCTCTGGGCAACCTGTTCCAGTGTTCCAGCACTCCCACAGTAAAAAAGGCCTTCCTTTCATCTAATATGTGTAGGAAATCATAAATCTAGGCATAGAAGCTTGGAGTGCAAATTTGAAATTCTTTGGATTTGAAGCACATTTTATATGAATACTGACTTACAGATGACTAAAAGATGTTGATGGGCATTTGAGCTGACAAGTTTTGAAAAAGTGCACGGAAATTAAAATTGAAACCACTAAAATTAAAAACTCCTTGCCATTTTCTTTTTCCTCTCCTATTCAAAATTGCATATGTCAGATATCAGTGCTTCATGCAAACCTCTCAGATGCTCTCAGAGAAAAAGCTTTTCTTTCAGACTAAGTTGCGGTTGACGTAGAACACTAGCAGGAGTGAAAGATTTTCTGGGCATCGGGGCAGCCCGTTCTCCTTGGATTTGTGTGCAGAATGCATTTTATCCAAACTGGAAAATAGATCCCAGCTCTGTTCTATTCATCATTCTTACTTCATCAGGCCAGAAGATTCTGTGAAAAGTAGCCTGTGGACCTTGAAGACAGCGCATGTGAACCAGATGAGAGGTGATAGAGAAGTTGAGGGAGAGAAGAAAGAGCATGAGGCTGAAACCAGAAAGTATTTCTCCACGTGATCATGGAAGATTGCAGGAGCCACTTGGTACTATCAAACCAGCCCAACTTGGCACTGGTGCCACCTTGGGTCTGGGAGCCATGTTGCATATCGTGCATTTTAAGGAGCCAGCTGGCCACACCCAGCCATATGCCCCCAAACACAAACCAAGGCCCTTTTCTCTGGCAAACAAAACTCAGCTGCCCTGCTTCTGGATGGCAGATTGCAGGAACCACTTGGTACTATCAAACCAGCCCAACTTGGCGCTGGTGCCACCATGGGTCTGGTCACCATCCTGCCTATTGTAGCTTTTCAGGAGCCAGCCGGTCACTCTCAGCCATAGGCCCCCAAACACAAACCTCGGCCCGTTTCCCTGGCAAACAAAAGTAAGCTGCCCCGCTTCTGGATGGCAGATTGCAGGAGCTACTTAGTACTATCAAATCAGCCCGACTTGGCACTGGTGCCACCTTGGATCTGGGAACCATCCTGTGTATCGTGGATTTTCAGGGGCCAGCCAGCCACTCTCAGCCATATGCCCCCAAAAACAAACCACGGACCTTTTCTCTGGCAAACAAAACTCAACTGCCCCTCTTCTGGATGGCAAATTTTAGGACGCACTTTGTACTACGAAAACCGCCCGTTGTGGCACTGGTGCCACCTTGTGTCAGGGAACCATCCTGCATATCGAGCTTTTTAAGGAGCCAGCCGGCCAGGCCCAGCCATATACCCCCAAAAACAAACCACGGACCATTTCTCATGGAAAAAAAAATCCGCTGCCCCGCGTCTGGATGGCAGATTGCAGGAGCCACTTTGCACCATCAAACCAGCCCGACTTGGCACTGGTGCCACCTTGGGTCTGGGAACAATCCTGCGTATCGTACATATTCAGGAACCAGCCGAACACTCCCAGCCACAGGCCCCCAAACACAAACAACGGCCCATTTCCCTGGCAAACAAAACTCAGCTGCCCCGCTTCTGGATGGCAGTTTGCAGGAGCCACTTGGGACTATCAAACCAGCCCGACTTGGCACTGGTGCCACCTTGGGTCTGGGAACCATCCTGCGTATGGTGGATTCTAAGGAGCCAGCCGGCCACTCCCAGCCACAGGCCCCCAACAAAAACCACGGCCCTTTTTTCTGGCAAACAAAACTTAGCTGCCTCACTTCTGGATGGCAGATTGCAGGAGCCACTTGGTGTAATCAAACCAGCCCGACTTGGCACTGGTGCCACCTTGGGTCTGGGAACCATCCTGCGTATCGTGGATTCTAAGGAGCCAGCCGGCCACTCCCAGCCACAGGCCCCCAAACACAAACAACGGCGCTGTTCCCTGGAAAACAAAACACGCCTGCCAACTTTTTGATGGAGTTTGCAGGAGCCACTTGGTACTATCAAACCAGCCCGACTTGGCACTGGTGCCACCTTGGGTCTGGGAAACATCCTGCGTATCGTGGATTCTTAGGAGCCAGCCGGCCACTCCTAGCCACAGGCCCCCAGACAAAAACCTAGGACTATTTCTCTGGCAAACAAAAGTAAGCTGCCCCGCTTCTGGATGGCAGATTGCAGGAGACACTTGGTACTATCAAACCAGCCCAACTTGGCACTGGTGCCACCTTGGATCTGGGAACCATGCTGTGTATCGTGGATATTCAGGGGCCAGCCGGCCACTCTCAGCCATATGTCCCCAAACAGAAACCTCGGCCCGTTTCTCTGGCAAACAAAACTCAACTGCCCCTCTTCTGGATGGCAAATTGCAGGATGAACTTGATACTAAAACCGCAGGCCGACTTGGTAGTGGTGACACCTTGGACCTGGGAAGCATCATGCGTATCGAGCATTTTAAGGAGCCAGCCGGCCACTCCCAGCAATATGCCCCCAAAAACAATCCACGGAATTTTTCTCTGGCAAACAAAAATCAGCTGCCCCGCTTCTGGATGGCAGATTGCAGGAGCCACTTTGCACCATCAAACCAGCCCGACTTGGCACTGGTGCCACCTTGCATCTGGGAACCATGCTGCCTAGCGTGGATTTTCAGGAGCCAGCCGGCCACTCTCAGCCATAGGCCCCCAAACAAAACCCACGGCCCGTTTCCCTGGCAAACAAAATTAAGCTGCCCCGCTTCTGGATGGCAGATTGCAGGACGCACTTGGTAGTATCAAACCAGCCCGACTTGGCACTGGTGCCACCTTGGGTCTGGGAACCATCCTGCGTATTGTGGGTTCAAAGGAGCCAGCCGGCCACTCCCAGCCACAGGCCCCCAAATACAAACAACGGCGCTTTTCCCTGGAAAACAAAACTCGCCTGACAACTTTTTGATGGCAGATTGCAGGAGCCACTTGGTACTATCAAACCAGCCCAACTTGGCACTGGTGCCACCATGGGTCTGGTCACCATCCTGCCTATCATAGCTTTTCAGGAGCCAGCCGGTCACTCCCAGCCATAGGTCCCCAGTCACAAACCTCGGCCCGTTTCCCTGGCAAACAAAAGTAAGCTGCCCCGCTTCTGGATGGCAGATTGCAGGAGCCACTTGGTACTATCAAACCAGCCCAACTTGGCACTGGTGCCACCTCTGGTCTGGGAACCATGCTGCGTAACACAGATTCTACGGCGCCAGTCGGCCACTCCCAGCCACAAGCTCCCAAACACAAACAACGGCGCTATTCTCTGGCAAACAAAACTCCACTGCCCCTCTTCTGGATGGCAAATTGCAGGACGCACTTGGTACTATAAAAACAGCCCGACTTGGCACTGGTGCCACCTTGGGTCTGGGAACCATCCTGCGTATCGATCTTTTTAATGAGACAGCCGGCCACTCCCAGCCATATGCCCCCAAACACAACCCACGGCCCTTTTCTCTGGCAAACAAAACTCAACTGCACCGCTTCTGGATGGCAGATTGCAGGAGCCACTTGGTACTATCAAACCAGCCCGACTTGGCACTGGTGCCACCTTGGGTCTGGGAACCATCCAGCCTATCGTGGATTTTAAGGAGCCAGCCGGCCACTCCCAGCCACAGGCCCCCAACAAAAACCACGGCCCTTTTTTCTGGCAAACAAAACTTAGCTGCCTCACTTCTGGATGGCAGATTGCAGGAGCCACTTGGTGTAATCAAACCAGCCCGACTTGGCACTGGTGCCACCTTGGGTCTGGGAACCATCCTGCGTATCGTGGATTCTAAGGAGCCAGCCGGCCACTCCCAGCCACAGGTCCCCAAACAAAATCAACGGCGCTGTTCCCTGGAAAACAAAACACGTCTGCCAACATTTTGATGGAGTTTGCAGGAGCCACTTGGTACTATCAAACCAGCCCGACTTGGCACTGGTGCCACCTTGGGTCTGGGAAACATCCTGCGTATCGTGGATTCTAAGGAGCCAGCCGGCCACTCCTAGCCACAGGCCCCCAGACAAAAACCTAGGCCTATTTCTCTGGCAAACAAAAGTAAGCTGCCCCGCTTCTGGATGGCAGATTGCAGGAGACACTTGGGACTATCAAACCAGCCCAACTTGGCACTGGTGCCACCTTGGATCTGGGAACCATGCTGTGTATCGTGGATATTCAGGGGCCACCCGGCCACTCTCAGCCATATGTCCCCAAACAGAAACCTCGGCCCGTTTCTCTGGCAAACAAAACTCAACTGCCCCTCTTCTGGATGGCAAATTGCAGGATGAACTTGATACTAAAACCGCAGGCCGACTTGGTAGTGGTGACACCTTGGGCCTGGGAACCATCATGCGTATCGAGCATTTTAAGGAGCCAGCCGGCCACTCCCAGCAATATGCCCCCAAAAACAATCCACGGAATTTTTCTCTGGCAAACAAAAATCAGCTGCCCCGCTTCTGGATGGCAGATTGCAGGAGCCACTTTGCACCATCAAACCAGCCCGACTTGGCACTGGTGCCACCTTGCATCTGGGAACCATGCTGCCTAGCGTGGATTTTCAGGAGCCAGCCGGCCACTCTCAGCCATAGGCCCCCATACAAAACCCACGGCCCGTTTCCCTGGCAAACAAAATTAAGCTGCCCCGCTTCTGGATGGCAGATTGCAGGACGCACTTGGTAGTATCAAACCAGCCCGACTTGGCACTGGTGCCACCTTGGGTCTGGGAACCATGCTGCGTATCATGGATTTTCAGGAGCCAGCCGTCCACTGCCAGCCACAGGCCCCGAAACACAAACAACAGCCTTTTTCTCTGGCAAACAAAATTCAGCTGCCCCGCTTCTGGATGGCAGATTGCAGGAACCACTTGGTACTAACAAACCAGCCCGACTTGGCACTGGTGCCACCTTGGGTCTGGGAACCATCCTGCGTATCGTGGATTCTAAGGAGCCAGCTGGCCACTCCCAGCCACAGGCCCCAAAACACACACAACGGTGCTTTTCCCTGGAAAACAAAACTCGCCTGCCAAACATTTGATGGCAGATTGCAGGAGCCACTTGGTACTATCAAACCAGCCCAACTTGGCACTGGTGCCACCATGGGTCTGGTCACCATCCTGCCTATCGTAGCTTTTCAGGTGCCAGCCAGCCACCCCCAGCCAGAGGCCCCTAGACAAATATTTCGGCCCGTTTCCCTGGTAAACAAAAGTAAGCTACCCCGCTTCTGGATTGCAGATTGCAGGAGCCACTTTGCATCATCAAACCAGCCCAACTTGGCACTGGTGCCACCTCTGGTCTGGGAACCATCCTGCGTATCGTGGGTTCTAAGGAGCCAGCTGGCCACTCCCAGCCACAGGCCCCCAAACACAAACAACGGCGCTTTTCCCTGGAAAACAAAACTCGCCTGCCAACTTTTTGATGGCAGATTGCAGGAGCCACTTGGTACTATCAAACCAGCCCAACTTGGCACTGGTGCCACCATGGGTCTGGTCACCATCCTGCCTATCGTAGCTTTTCAGGAGCCAGCCGGTCACTCCCAGCCATAGGCCCCCAAACACAAACCTCGGCCCGTTTCCCTGGCAAACAAAAGTAAGCTGCCCCGCTTCTGCATGGCAGATTGCAGGAGCTATTTAGTACTATCAAACCAGCCCGACTTGGCACTGGTGACACCTCTGGTCTGGGAACCATCCTGCCTATCGTGGATTTTCAGGGGCCAGCCGGCCACTCTCAGCCATATGCCCCCAAAAACAAACCACGGCCCTTTTCTCTGGCAAACAAAACTCAACTGCCCCTCTTCTGGATGGCAAATTTTAGGACGCACTTTGTACTACGAAAACCGCCCGACGTGGCACTGGTGCCACCTTGTGTCAGGGAACCATCCTGCATATCGAGCTTTTTAAGGAGCCAGCCGGCCACGCCCAGCCATATACCCCCAAAAACAAACCACGGACCATTTCTCATGGAAACAAAAATCCGCTGCCCCGCGTCTGGATGGCAGATTGCAGGAGCCACTTTGCACCATCAAACCAGCCCAACTTGGCACTGGTGCCACCTTGGGTCTGGGAACAATCCTGCATATCGTGGATTCTAAGGAGCCAGCCGGCCACTCCCAGCCACAGGCCCCCAAACACAAACAACGGCGCTTTTCCCTGGAAAACAAAACTCGCCTGCCAGCTTTTTGATGGCAGATTGCAGGAGCCACTTGGTACTATCAAATCATCCCAACTTGGCACTGGTGCCACTATGGGTCTGGGAACCATCCTGCCTATTGTAGCATTTCAGGAGCCAGCCGGTCACTCCCAGCCATAGTCCCCCAGACACAAACCTCGGACCGTTTCCCTGGCAAACAAAATTAAGCTGCCCCGATTCTGGATGGCAGATTGCAGGAGCCACTTGGTAGTGTCAAACCAGCCCGACTTGGCACTGGTGCCACCTTGGGTCTGGGAACCATCCTGCGTATCGTGGATTCTAAGCAGCCACCCGGCCACTCTGAGCCACAGGCGCCCAAACACAAACAACGGCGCTTTTCCCTGGAAAACAAAACACGCCTGCCAACATTTTGATGGCAGATTGCAGGAGCCACTTGGTGCTATCAAACCAGCCCAACTTGGCACTGGTGCCACCATGGGTCTGGTCACCATCCTGCCTATCGTAGCTTTTCAGGAGCCAGCCGGTCACTCCCAGCCATAGGCCCCCAGACACAAACCTCGGCCCGTTTCCCTGGCAAACAAAAGTAAGCTGCCCCGCGTCTGGATGGCAGATTGCAGGAGCCACTTTGCACCATCAAACCAGCCCGACTTGGCACTGGTGCCACCTTGGGTCTGGGAACAATCCTGCGTATCGTACATATTCAGGAACCAGCCGAACACTCCCAGCCACAGGCCCCCAAATACAAACAACGGCCCATTTCCCTGGCAAACAAAACTCAGCTGCCCCGCTTCTGGATGGCAGTTTGCAGGAGCCACTTGGGACTATCAAACCAGCCCGACTTGGCACTGGTGCCACCTTGGGTCTGGGAACCATCCTGCGTATGGTGGATTCTAAGGAGCCAGCCGGCCACTCCCAGCCACAGGCCCCCAACAAAAACCACGGCCCTTTTTTCTGGCAAACAAAACTTAGCTGCCTCACTTCTGGATGGCAGATTGCAGGAGCCACTTGGTGTAATCAAACCAGACCGACTTGGCACTGGTGCCACCTTGGGTCTGGGAACCATCCTGCGTATCGTGGATTCTAAGGAGCCAGCCGGCCACTCCCAGCCACAGGCCCCCAAACACAAACAACGGCGCTGTTCCCTGGAAAACAAAACACGCCTGCCAACTTTTTGATGGAGTTTGCAGGAGCCACTTGGTACTATCAAACCAGCCCGACTTGGCACTGGTGCCACCTTGGGTCTGGGAACCATCCTGCGTATGGTGGATTCTAAGGAGCCAGCCGGCCACTCCCAGCCACAGGCCCCCAACAAAAACCACGGCCCTTTTTTCTGGCAAACAAAACTTAGCTGCCTCACTTCTGGATGGCAGATTGCAGGAGCCACTTGGTGTAATCAAACCAGCCCGACTTGGCACTGGTGCCACCTTGGGTCTGGGAACCATCCTGCGTATCGTGGATTCTAAGGAGCCAGCCGGCCACTCCCAGCCACAGGCCCCCAAACACAAACAACGGCGCTGTTCCCTGGAAAACAAAACACGCCTGCCAACTTTTTGATGGAGTTTGCAGGAGCCACTTGGTACTATCAAACCAGCCCGACTTGGCACTGGTGCCACCTTGGGTCTGGGAAACATCCTGCGTATCGTGGATTCTTAGGAGCCAGCCGGCCACTCCTAGCCACAGGCCCCCAGACAAAAACCTAGGCCTATTTCTCTGGCAAACAAAAGTAAGCTGCCCCGCTTCTGGATGGCAGATTGCAGGAGACACTTGGTACTATCAAACCAGCCCAACTTGGCACTGGTGCCACCTTGGATCTGGGAACCATGCTGTGTATCGTGGATATTCAGGGGCCAGCCGGCCACTCTCAGCCATATGTCCCCAAACAGAAACCTCGGCCCGTTTCTCTGGCAAACAAAACTCAACTGCCCCTCTTCTGGATGGCAAATTGCAGGATGAACTTGATACTAAAACCGCAGGCCGACTTGGTAGTGGTGACACCTTGGACCTGGGAAGCATCATGCGTATCGAGCATTTTAAGGAGCCAGCCGGCCACTCCCAGCAATATGCCCCCAAAAACAATCCACGGAATTTTTCTCTGGCAAACAAAAATCAGCTGCCCCGCTTCTGGATGGCAGATTGCAGGAGCCACTTTGCACCATCAAACCAGCCCGACTTGGCACTGGTGCCACCTTGCATCTGGGAACCATGCTGCCTAGCGTGGATTTTCAGGAGCCAGCCGGCCACTCTCAGCCATAGGCCCCCAAACAAAACCCACGGCCCGTTTCCCTGGCAAACAAAATTAAGCTGCCCCGCTTCTGGATGGCAGATTGCAGGACGCACTTGGTAGTATCAAACCAGCCCGACTTGGCACTGGTGCCACCTTGGGTCTGGGAACCATCCTGCGTATTGTGGGTTCAAAGGAGCCAGCCGGCCACTCCCAGCCACAGGCCCCCAAATACAAACAACGGCGCTTTTCCCTGGAAAACAAAACTCGCCTGACAACTTTTTGATGGCAGATTGCAGGAGCCACTTGGTACTATCAAACCAGCCCAACTTGGCACTGGTGCCACCATGGGTCTGGTCACCATCCTGCCTATCATAGCTTTTCAGGAGCCAGCCGGTCACTCCCAGCCATAGGTCCCCAGTCACAAACCTCGGCCCGTTTCCCTGGCAAACAAAAGTAAGCTGCCCCGCTTCTGGATGGCAGATTGCAGGAGCCACTTGGTACTATCAAACCAGCCCAACTTGGCACTGGTGCCACCTCTGGTCTGGGAACCATGCTGCGTAACACAGATTCTACGGCGCCAGTCGGCCACTCCCAGCCACAAGCTCCCAAACACAAACAACGGCGCTATTCTCTGGCAAACAAAACTCCACTGCCCCTCTTCTGGATGGCAAATTGCAGGACGCACTTGGTACTATAAAAACAGCCCGACTTGGCACTGGTGCCACCTTGGGTCTGGGAACCATCCTGCGTATCGATCTTTTTAATGAGACAGCCGGCCACTCCCAGCCATATGCCCCCAAACACAACCCACGGCCCTTTTCTCTGGCAAACAAAACTCAACTGCACCGCTTCTGGATGGCAGATTGCAGGAGCCACTTGGTACTATCAAACCAGCCCGACTTGGCACTGGTGCCACCTTGGGTCTGGGAACCATCCAGCCTATCGTGGATTTTAAGGAGCCAGCCGGCCACTCCCAGCCACAGGCCCCCAACAAAAACCACGGCCCTTTTTTCTGGCAAACAAAACTTAGCTGCCTCACTTCTGGATGGCAGATTGCAGGAGCCACTTGGTGTAATCAAACCAGCCCGACTTGGCACTGGTGCCACCTTGGGTCTGGGAACCATCCTGCGTATCGTGGATTCTAAGGAGCCAGCCGGCCACTCCCAGCCACAGGTCCCCAAACAAAATCAACGGCGCTGTTCCCTGGAAAACAAAACACGTCTGCCAACATTTTGATGGAGTTTGCAGGAGCCACTTGGTACTATCAAACCAGCCCGACTTGGCACTGGTGCCACCTTGGGTCTGGGAAACATCCTGCGTATCGTGGATTCTAAGGAGCCAGCCGGCCACTCCTAGCCACAGGCCCCCAGACAAAAACCTAGGCCTATTTCTCTGGCAAACAAAAGTAAGCTGCCCCGCTTCTGGATGGCAGATTGCAGGAGACACTTGGGACTATCAAACCAGCCCAACTTGGCACTGGTGCCACCTTGGATCTGGGAACCATGCTGTGTATCGTGGATATTCAGGGGCCACCCGGCCACTCTCAGCCATATGTCCCCAAACAGAAACCTCGGCCCGTTTCTCTGGCAAACAAAACTCAACTGCCCCTCTTCTGGATGGCAAATTGCAGGATGAACTTGATACTAAAACCGCAGGCCGACTTGGTAGTGGTGACACCTTGGGCCTGGGAACCATCATGCGTATCGAGCATTTTAAGGAGCCAGCCGGCCACTCCCAGCAATATGCCCCCAAAAACAATCCACGGAATTTTTCTCTGGCAAACAAAAATCAGCTGCCCCGCTTCTGGATGGCAGATTGCAGGAGCCACTTTGCACCATCAAACCAGCCCGACTTGGCACTGGTGCCACCTTGCATCTGGGAACCATGCTGCCTAGCGTGGATTTTCAGGAGCCAGCCGGCCACTCTCAGCCATAGGCCCCCATACAAAACCCACGGCCCGTTTCCCTGGCAAACAAAATTAAGCTGCCCCGCTTCTGGATGGCAGATTGCAGGACGCACTTGGTAGTATCAAACCAGCCCGACTTGGCACTGGTGCCACCTTGGGTCTGGGAACCATGCTGCGTATCATGGATTTTCAGGAGCCAGCCGTCCACTGCCAGCCACAGGCCCCGAAACACAAACAACAGCCTTTTTCTCTGGCAAACAAAATTCAGCTGCCCCGCTTCTGGATGGCAGATTGCAGGAACCACTTGGTACTAACAAACCAGCCCGACTTGGCACTGGTGCCACCTTGGGTCTGGGAACCATCCTGCGTATCGTGGATTCTAAGGAGCCAGCTGGCCACTCCCAGCCACAGGCCCCAAAACACACACAACGGTGCTTTTCCCTGGAAAACAAAACTCGCCTGCCAAACATTTGATGGCAGATTGCAGGAGCCACTTGGTACTATCAAACCAGCCCAACTTGGCACTGGTGCCACCATGGGTCTGGTCACCATCCTGCCTATCGTAGCTTTTCAGGTGCCAGCCAGCCACCCCCAGCCAGAGGCCCCTAGACAAATATTTCGGCCCGTTTCCCTGGTAAACAAAAGTAAGCTACCCCGCTTCTGGATTGCAGATTGCAGGAGCCACTTTGCATCATCAAACCAGCCCAACTTGGCACTGGTGCCACCTCTGGTCTGGGAACCATCCTGCGTATCGTGGGTTCTAAGGAGCCAGCTGGCCACTCCCAGCCACAGGCCCCCAAACACAAACAACGGCGCTTTTCCCTGGAAAACAAAACTCGCCTGCCAACTTTTTGATGGCAGATTGCAGGAGCCACTTGGTACTATCAAACCAGCCCAACTTGGCACTGGTGCCACCATGGGTCTGGTCACCATCCTGCCTATCGTAGCTTTTCAGGAGCCAGCCGGTCACTCCCAGCCATAGGCCCCCAAACACAAACCTCGGCCCGTTTCCCTGGCAAACAAAAGTAAGCTGCCCCGCTTCTGCATGGCAGATTGCAGGAGCTATTTAGTACTATCAAACCAGCCCGACTTGGCACTGGTGACACCTCTGGTCTGGGAACCATCCTGCCTATCGTGGATTTTCAGGGGCCAGCCGGCCACTCTCAGCCATATGCCCCCAAAAACAAACCACGGCCCTTTTCTCTGGCAAACAAAACTCAACTGCCCCTCTTCTGGATGGCAAATTTTAGGACGCACTTTGTACTACGAAAACCGCCCGACGTGGCACTGGTGCCACCTTGTGTCAGGGAACCATCCTGCATATCGAGCTTTTTAAGGAGCCAGCCGGCCACGCCCAGCCATATACCCCCAAAAACAAACCACGGACCATTTCTCATGGAAACAAAAATCCGCTGCCCCGCGTCTGGATGGCAGATTGCAGGAGCCACTTTGCACCATCAAACCAGCCCAACTTGGCACTGGTGCCACCTTGGGTCTGGGAACAATCCTGCATATCGTGGATTCTAAGGAGCCAGCCGGCCACTCCCAGCCACAGGCCCCCAAACACAAACAACGGCGCTTTTCCCTGGAAAACAAAACTCGCCTGCCAGCTTTTTGATGGCAGATTGCAGGAGCCACTTGGTACTATCAAATCATCCCAACTTGGCACTGGTGCCACTATGGGTCTGGGAACCATCCTGCCTATTGTAGCATTTCAGGAGCCAGCCGGTCACTCCCAGCCATAGTCCCCCAGACACAAACCTCGGACCGTTTCCCTGGCAAACAAAATTAAGCTGCCCCGATTCTGGATGGCAGATTGCAGGAGCCACTTGGTAGTGTCAAACCAGCCCGACTTGGCACTGGTGCCACCTTGGGTCTGGGAACCATCCTGCGTATCGTGGATTCTAAGCAGCCACCCGGCCACTCTGAGCCACAGGCGCCCAAACACAAACAACGGCGCTTTTCCCTGGAAAACAAAACACGCCTGCCAACATTTTGATGGCAGATTGCAGGAGCCACTTGGTGCTATCAAACCAGCCCAACTTGGCACTGGTGCCACCATGGGTCTGGTCACCATCCTGCCTATCGTAGCTTTTCAGGAGCCAGCCGGTCACTCCCAGCCATAGACCCCCAGACACAAACCTCGGCCCGTTTCCCTGGCAAACAAAAGTAAGCTGCCCCGCTTCTGGATGGCAGATTGCAGGAGCTACTTAGTACTATCAAATCAGCCCGACTTGGCACAGGTGCCACCTTGGATCTGGGAACCATCCTGTGTATCGTGGATTTTCAGGGGCCAGCCAGCCACTCTCAGCCATATGCCCCCAAAAACAAACCACGGACCTTTTCTCTGGCAAACAAAACTCAACTGCCCCTCTTCTGGATGGCAAATTTTAGGACGCACTTTGTACTACGAAAACCGCCCGACGTGGCACTGGTGCCACCTTGTGTCAGGGAACCATCCTGCATATCGAGCTTTTTAAGGAGCCAGCCGGCCACGCCCAGCCATATACCCCCAAAAACAAACCACGGACCATTTCTCATGGAAACAAAAACCCGCTGCCCCGCGTCAGGATGGCAGATTGCAGGAGCCACTTTGCACCATCAAACCAGCCCGACTTGGCACTGGTGCCACCTTGGGTCTGGGAACAATCCTGCGTATCGTACATATTCAGGAACCAGCCGAACACTCCCAGCCACAGGCCCCCAAACACAAACAACGGCCCATTTCCCTGGCAAACAAAACTCAGCTGCCCCGCTTCTGGATGGCAGTTTGCAGGAGCCACTTGGGACTATCAAACCAGCCCGACTTGGCACTGGTGCCACCTTGGGTCTGGGAACCATCCTGCGTATGGTGGATTCTAAGGAGCCAGCCGGCCACTCCCAGCCACAGGCCCCCAACAAAAACCACGGCCCTTTTTTCTGGCAAACAAAACTTAGCTGCCTCACTTCTGGATGGCAGATTGCAGGAGCCACTTGGTGTAATCAAACCAGCCCGACTTGGCACTGGTGCCACCTTGGGTCTGGGAACCATCCTGCGTATCGTGGATTCTAAGGAGCCAGCCGGCCACTCCCAGCCACAGGCCCCCAAACACAAACAACGGCGCTGTTCCCTGGAAAACAAAACACGCCTGCCAACTTTTTGATGGAGTTTGCAGGAGCCACTTGGTACTATCAAACCAGCCCGACTTGGCACTGGTGCCACCTTGGGTCTGGGAAACATCCTGCGTATTGTGGATTCTTAGGAGCCAGCCGGCCACTCCTAGCCACAGGCCCCCAGACAAAAACCTAGGCCTATTTCTCTGGCAAACAAAAGTAAGCTGCCCCGCTTCTGGATGGCAGATTGCAGGAGACACTTGGTACTATCAAACCAGCCCAACTTGGCACTGGTGCCACCTTGGATCTGGGAACCATGCTGTGTATCGTGGATATTCAGGGGCCAGCCGGCCACTCTCAGCCATATGTCCCCAAACAGAAACCTCGGCCCGTTTCTCTGGCAAACAAAACTCAACTGCCCCTCTTCTGGATGGCAAATTGCAGGATGAACTTGATACTAAAACCGCAGGCCGACTTGGTAGTGGTGACACCTTGGACCTGGGAACCATCATGCGTATCGAGCATTTTAAGGAGCCAGCCGGCCACTCCCAGCAATATGCCCCCAAAAACAATCCACGGAATTTTTCTCTGGCAAACAAAAATCAGCTGCCCCGCTTCTGGATGGCAGATTGCAGGAGCCACTTTGCACCATCAAACCAGCCCGACTTGGCACTGGTGCCACCTTGCATCTGGGAACCATGCTGCCTAGCGTGGATTTTCAGGAGCCAGCCGGCCACTCTCAGCCATAGGCCCCCAAACAAAACCCACGGCCCGTTTCCCTGGCAAACAAAATTAAGCTGCCCCGCTTCTGGATGGCAGATTGCAGGACGCACTTGGTAGTATCAAACCAGCCCGACTTGGCACTGGTGCCACCTTGGGTCTGGGAACCATCCTGCGTATTGTGGGTTCAAAGGAGCCAGCCGGCCACTCCCAGCCACAGGCCCCCAAATACAAACAACGGCGCTTTTCCCTGGAAAACAAAACTCGCCTGACAACTTTTTGATGGCAGATTGCAGGAGCCACTTGGTACTATCAAACCAGCCCAACTTGGCACTGGTGCCACCATGGGTCTGGTCACCATCCTGCCTATCATAGCTTTTCAGGAGCCAGCCGGTCACTCCCAGCCATAGGTCCCCAGTCACAAACCTCGGCCCGTTTCCCTGGCAAACAAAAGTAAGCTGCCCCGCTTCTGGATGGCAGATTGCAGGAGCCACTTGGTACTATCAAACCAGCCCAACTTGGCACTGGTGCCACCTCTGGTCAGGGAACCATGCTGCGTAACACAGATTCTAAGGCGCCAGTCGGCCACTCCCAGCCACAAGCTCCCAAACACAAACAACGGCGCTATTCTCTGGCAAACAAAACTCCACTGCCCCTCTTCTGGATGGCAAATTGCAGGACGCACTTGGTACTATAAAAACAGCCCGACTTGGCACTGGTGCCACCTTGGGTCTGGGAACCATCCTGCGTATCGATCTTTTTAATGAGACAGCCGGCCACTCCCAGCCATATGCCCCCAAACACAACCCACGGCCCTTTTCTCTGGCAAACAAAACTCAACTGCACCGCTTCTGGATGGCAGATTGCAGGAGCCACTTGGTACTATCAAACCAGCCCGACTTGGCACTGGTGCCACCTTGGGTCTGGGAACCATCCTGCGTATGGTGGATTCTAAGGAGCCAGCCGGCCACTCCCAGCCACAGGCCCCCAACAAAAACCACGGCCCTTTTTTCTGGCAAACAAAACTTAGCTGCCTCACTTCTGGATGGCAGATTGCAGGAGCCACTTGGTGTAATCAAACCAGCCCGACTTGGCACTGGTGCCACCTTGGGTCTGGGAACCATCCTGCGTATCGTGGATTCTAAGGAGCCAGCCGGCCACTCCCAGCCACAGGCCCCCAAACAAAATCAACGGCGCTGTTCCCTGGAAAACAAAACACGCCTGCCAACTTTTTGATGGAGTTTGCAGGAGCCACTTGGTACTATCAAACCAGCCCGACTTGGCACTGGTGCCACCTTGGGTCTGGGAAACATCCTGCGTATCGTGGATTCTTAGGAGCCAGCCGGCCACTCCTAGCCACAGGCCCCCAGACAAAAACCTAGGCCTATTTCTCTGGCAAACAAAAGTAAGCTGCCCCGCTTCTGGATGGCAGATTGCAGGAGACACTTGGGACTATCAAACCAGCCCAACTTGGCACTGGTGCCACCTTGGATCTGGGAACCATGCTGTGTATCGTGGATATTCAGGGGCCAGCCGGCCACTCTCAGCCATATGTCCCCAAACAGAAACCTCGGCCCGTTTCTCTGGCAAACAAAACTCAACTGCCCCTCTTCTGGATGGCAAATTGCAGGATGAACTTGATACTAAAACCGCAGGCCGACTTGGTAGTGGTGACACCTTGGGCCTGGGAACCATCATGCGTATCGAGCATTTTAAGGAGCCAGCCGGCCACTCCCAGCAATATGCCCCCAAAAACAATCCACGGAATTTTTCTCTGGCAAACAAAAATCAGCTGCCCCGCTTCTGGATGGCAGATTGCAGGAGCCACTTTGCACCATCAAACCAGCCCGACTTGGCACTGGTGCCAGCTTGCATCTGGGAACCATGCTGCCTAGCGTGGATTTTCAGGAGCCAGCCGGCCACTCTCAGCCATAGGCCCCCAAACAAAACCCACGGCCCGTTTCCCTGGCAAACAAAATTAAGCTGCCCCGCTTCTGGATGGCAGATTGCAGGACGCACTTGGTAGTATCAAACCAGCCCGACTTGGCACTGGTGCCACCTTGGGTCTGGGAACCATCCTGCGTATTGTGGGTTCAAAGGAGCCAGCCGTCCACTGCCAGCCACAGGCCCCCAAATACAAACAACGGCGCTTTTCCCTGGAAAACAAAACTCGCCTGACAACTTTTTGATGGCAGATTGCAGGAGCCACTTGGTACTATCAAACCAGCCCAACTTGGCACTGGTGCCACCATGGGTCTGGTCACCATCCTGCCTATCGTAGCTTTTCAGGAGCCAGCCGGTCACTCCCAGCCATAGGTCCCCAGTCACAAACCTCGGCCCGTTTCCCTGGCAAACAAAAGTAAGCTGCCCCACTTCTGGATGGCAGATTGCAGGAGCCACTTGGTACTATCAAACCAGCCCAACTTGGCACTGGTGCCACCTCTGGTCTGGGAACCATGCTGCGTAACACAGATTCTAAGGCGCCAGTCGGCCACTCCCAGCCACAAGCCCCCAAACACAAACAACGGCGCTATTCTCTGGCAAACAAAACTCCACTGCCCCTCTTCTGGATGGCAAATTGCAGGACGCACTTGGTACTATAAAAACAGCCCGACTTGGAACTGGTGCCACCTTGGGTCTGGGAACCATCCTGCGTATCGATCTTTTTAATGAGACAGCCGGCCACTCCCAGCCATATGCCCCCAAACACAACCCACGGCCCTTTTCTCTGGCAAACAAAACTCAACTGCACCGCTTCTGGATGGCAGATTGCAGGAGCCACTTGGTACTATCAAACCAGCCCGACTTGGCACTGGTGCCACCTTGGGTCTGGGAACCATCCAGCCTATCGTGGATTTTAAGGAGCCAGCCGGCTACTCCCAGCCACAGGCCCCCAACAAAAACCACGGCCCTTTTTTCTGGCAAACAAAACTTAGCTGCCTCACTTCTGGATGGCAGATTGCAGGAGCCACTTGGTGTAATCAAACCAGCCCGACTTGGCACTGGTGCCACCTTGGGTCTGGGAACCATCCTGCGTATCGTGGATTCTAAGGAGCCAGCCGGCCACTCCCAGCCACAGGTCCCCAAACAAAATCAACGGCGCTGTTCCCTGGAAAACAAAACACGTCTGCCAACATTTTGATGGAGTTTGCAGGAGCCACTTGGTACTATCAAACCAGCCCGACTTGGCACTGGTGCCACCTTGGGTCTGGGAAACATCCTGCGTATCGTGGATTCTAAGGAGCCAGCCGGCCACTCCTAGCCACAGGCCCCCAGACAAAAACCTAGGCCTATTTCTCTGGCAAACAAAAGTAAGCTGCCCCGCTTCTGGATGGCAGATTGCAGGAGACACTTGGGACTATCAAACCAGCCCAACTTGGCACTGGTGCCACCTTGGATCTGGGAACCATGCTGTGTATCGTGGATATTCAGGGGCCAGCCGGCCACTCTCAGCCATATGTCCCCAAACAGAAACCTCGGCCCGTTTCTCTGGCAAACAAAACTCAACTGCCCCTCTTCTGGATGGCAAATTGCAGGATGAACATGATACTAAAACCGCAGGCCGACTTGGTAGTGGTGACACCTTGGGCCTGGGAACCATCATGCGTATCGAGCATTTTAAGGAGCCAGCCGGCCACTCCCAGCAATATGCCCCCAAAAACAATCCACGGAATTTTTCTCTGGCAAACAAAAATCAGCTGCCCCGCTTCTGGATGGCAGATTGCAGGAGCCACTTTGCACCATCAAACCAGCCCGACTTGGCACTGGTGCCACCTTGCATCTGGGAACCATGCTGCCTAGCGTGGATTTTCAGGAGCCAGCCGGCCACTCTCAGCCATAGGCCCCCATACAAAACCCACGGCCCGTTTCCCTGGCAAACAAAATTAAGCTGCCCCGCTTCTGGATGGCAGATTGCAGGACGCACTTGGTAGTATCAAACCAGCCCGACTTGGCACTGGTGCCACCTTGGGTCTGGGAACCATGCTGCGTATCATGGATTTTCAGGAGCCAGCCGTCCACTGCCAGCCACAGGCCCCGAAACACAAACAACAGCCTTTTTCTCTGGCAAACAAAATTCAGCTGCCCCGCTTCTGGATGGCAGATTGCAGGAACCACTTGGTACTAACAAACCAGCCCGACTTGGCACTGGTGCCACCTTGGGTCTGGGAACCATCCTGCGTATCGTGGATTCTAAGGAGCCAGCTGGCCACTCCCAGCCACAGGCCCCAAAACACACACAACGGTGCTTTTCCCTGGAAAACAAAACTCGCCTGCCAAACATTTGATGGCAGATTGCAGGAGCCACTTGGTACTATCAAACCACCCCAACTTGGCACTGGTGCCACCATGGGTCTGGTCACCATCCTGCCTATCGTAGCCTTTCAGGTGCCAGCCAGCCACACCCAGCCAGAGGCCCCTAGACAAATATTTCGGCCCGTTTCCCTGGCAAACAAAAGTAAGCTACCCCGCTTCTGGATGGCAGATTGCAGGAGCCACTTTGCACCATCAAACCAGCCCAACTTGGCACTGGTGCCACCTCTGGTCTGGGAACCATCCTGCGTATCGTGGGTTCTAAGGAGCCAGCTGGCCACTCCCAGCCACAGGCCCCCAAACACAAACAACGGCGCTTTTCCCTGGAAAACAAAACTCGCCTGCCAAATTTTTGATGGGAGATTGCCGGAGCCACTTGGTACTATCAAACCAGCCCAACTTGGCACTGGTGCCACCATGGGTCTGGTCACTATCCTGCCTATCGTATCTTTTCAGGAGCCAGCCGGTCACTCCCAGCCATAGGCCCCCAAACACAAACCTCGGCCCGTTTCCCTGGCAAACAAAAGTAAGCTGCCCCGCTTCTGCATGGCAGATTGCAGGAGCTATTTAGTACTATCAAACCAGCCCGACTTGGCACTGGTGACACCTCTGGTCTGGGAACCATCCTGCCTATCGTGGATTTTCAGGGGCCAGCCGGCCACTCTCAACCATATGCCCCCAAAAACAAACCACGGCCCTTTTCTCTGGCAAACAAAACTCAACTGCCCCTCTTCTGGATGGCAAATTTTAGGACGCACTTTGTACTACGAAAACCGCCCGACGTGGCACTGGTGCCACCTTGTGTCAGGGAACCATCCTGCATATTGAGCTTTTTAAGGAGCCAGCCGGCCAGGCCCAGCCACATACCCCCAAAAACAAACCACGGATCATTTCTCATGGAAACAAAAATCCGCTGCCCCGCGTCTGGATGGCAGATTGCAGGAGCCACTTTGCACCATCAAACCAGCCCGACTTGGCACTGGTGCCACCTTGGGTCTGGGAACAATCCTGCATATCGTGGATTCTAAGGAGCCAGCCGGCCACTCCCAGCCACAGGCCCCCAAACACAAACAACGGCGCTTTTCCCTGGAAAACAAAACTCGCCTGCCAGCTTTTTGATGGCAGATTGCAGGAGCCACTTGGTACTATCAAATCATCCCAACTTGGCACTGGTGCCACTATGGGTCTGGGAACCATCCTGCCTATTGTAGCATTTCAGGAGCCAGCCGGTCACTCCCAGCCATAGTCCCCCAGACACAAACCTCGGACCGTTTCCCTGGCAAACAAAATTAAGCTGCCCCGATTCTGGATGGCAGATTGCAGGAGCCACTTGGTAGTGTCAAACCAGCCCGACTTGGCACTGGTGCCACCTTGGGTCTGGGAACCATCCTGCGTATCGTGGATTCTAAGCAGCCACCCGGCCACTCTGAGCCACAGGCGCCCAAACACAAACAACGGCGCTTTTCCCTGGAAAACAAAAATCGCCTGCCAACATTTTGATGGCAGATTGCAGGAGCCACTTGGTGCTATCAAACCAGCCCAACTTGGCACTGGTGCCACCATGGGTCTGGTCACCATCCTGCCTATCGTAGCTTTTCAGGAGCCAGCCGGTCACTCCCAGCCATAGACCCCCAGACAAAAACCTCGGCCCGTTTCCCTGGAAAACAAAAGTAAGCACCCCCGATTCTGGATGGCAGATTGCAGGAGCCACTTGGTACTATCAAATCAGCCCAACTTGGCACTGGTGCCACCATGGGTCTGGTAAACATCCTGCCTATCGTAGCTTTTCAGGAGCCAGACGGTCACTCCCTGCCATAGGCCCCCAGACACAAACCTCGGCCCGTTTCCCTG
>NW_026948575.1:5000-113585 GCF_035770615.1 Melospiza melodia melodia
CCCTAACCCTAACCCTAACCCTAACCCTAACCCTAACCCTAACCCTAACCCTAACCCTAACCCTAACCCTAACCCTAACCCTAACCCTAACCCTAACCCTAACCCTAACCCTAACCCTAACCCTAACCCTAACCCTAACCCTAACCCTAACCCTAACCCTAACCCTAACCCTAACCCTAACCTAACCCTAACCCTAACCCTAACCCTAACCCTAACCCTAACCCTAACCCTAACCCTAACCCTAACCCTAACCCTAACCCTAACCCTAACCCTAACCCTAACCCTAACCCTAACCCTAACCCTAACCCTAACCCTAACCCTAACCCTAACCCTAACCCTAACCCTAACCCTAACCCTAACCCTAACCCTAACCCTAACCCTAACCCTAACCCTAACCCTAACCCTAACCCTAACCCTAACCCTAACCCTAACCCTAACCCTAACCCTAACCCTAACCCTAACCCTAACCCTAACCCTAACCCTAACCCTAACCCTAACCCTAACCCTAACCCTAACCCTAACCCTAACCCTAACCCTAACCCTAACCCTAACCCTAACCCTAACCCTAACCCTAACCCTAACCCTAACCCTAACCCTAACCCTAACCCTAACCCTAACCCTAACCCTAACCCTAACCCTAACCCTAACCCTAACCCTAACCCTAACCTAACCCTAACCCTAACCCTAACCCTAACCCTAACCCTAACCCTAACCCTAACCCTAACCCTAACCCTAACCCTAACCCTAACCCTAACCCTAACCCTAACCCTAACCCTAACCCTAACCCTAACCCTAACCCTAACCCTAACCCTAACCCTAACCCTAACCCTAACCCTAACCCTAACCCTAACCCTAACCCTAACCCTAACCCTAACCCTAACCCTAACCCTAACCCTAACCCTAACCCTAACCCTAACCCTAACCCTAACCCTAACCCTAACCCTAACCCTAACCCTAACCCTAACCCTAACCCTAACCCTAACCCTAACCCTAACCCTAACCCTAACCCTAACCCTAACCCTAACCCTAACCCTAACCCTAACCCTAACCCTAACCCTAACCCTAACCCTAACCCTAACCCTAACCCTAACCCTAACCCTAACCCTAACCCTAACCCTAACCCTAACCCTAACCCTAACCCTAACCCTAACCCTAACCCTAACCCTAACCCTAACCCTAACCCTAACCCTAACCCTAACCCTAACCCTAACCCTAACCCTAACCCTAACCCTAACCCTAACCCTAACCCTAACCCTAACCCTAACCCTAACCCTAACCCTAACCCTAACCCTAACCCTAACCCTAACCCTAACCCTAACCCTAACCCTAACCCTAACCCTAACCCTAACCCTAACCCTAACCCTAACCCTAACCCTAACCCTAACCCTAACCCTAACCCTAACCCTAACCCTAACCCTAACCCTAACCCTAACCCTAACCCTAACCCTAACCCTAACCCTAACCCTAACCCTAACCCTAACCCTAACCCTAACCCTAACCCTAACCCTAACCCTAACCCTAACCCTAACCCTAACCCTAACCCTAACCCTAACCCTAACCCTAACCCTAACCCTAACCCTAACCCTAACCCTAACCCTAACCCTAACCCTAACCCTAACCCTAACCCTAACCCTAACCCTAACCCTAACCCTAACCCTAACCCTAACCCTAACCCTAACCCTAACCCTAACCCTAACCCTAACCCTAACCCTAACCCTAACCCTAACCCTAACCCTAACCCTAACCCTAACCCTAACCCTAACCCTAACCCTAACCCTAACCCTAACCCTAACCCTAACCCTAACCCTAACCCTAACCCTAACCCTAACCCTAACCCTAACCCTAACCCTAACCCTAACCCTAACCCTAACCCTAACCCTAACCCTAACCCTAACCCTAACCCTAACCCTAACCCTAACCCTAACCCTAACCCTAACCCTAACCCTAACCCTAACCCTAACCCTAACCCTAACCCTAACCCTAACCCTAACCCTAACCCTAACCCTAACCCTAACCCTAACCCTAACCCTAACCCTAACCCTAACCCTAACCCTAACCCTAACCCTAACCCTAACCCTAACCCTAACCCTAACCCTAACCCTAACCCTAACCCTAACCCTAACCCTAACCCTAACCCTAACCCTAACCCTAACCCTAACCCTAACCCTAACCCTAACCCTAACCCTAACCCTAACCCTAACCCTAACCCTAACCCTAACCCTAACCCTAACCCTAACCCTAACCCTAACCCTAACCCTAACCCTAACCCTAACCCTAACCCTAACCCTAACCCTAACCCTAACCCTAACCCTAACCCTAACCCTAACCCTAACCCTAACCCTAACCCTAACCCTAACCCTAACCCTAACCCTAACCCTAACCCTAACCCTAACCCTAACCCTAACCCTAACCCTAACCCTAACCCTAACCCTAACCCTAACCCTAACCCTAACCCTAACCCTAACCCTAACCCTAACCCTAACCCTAACCCTAACCCTAACCCTAACCCTAACCCTAACCCTAACCCTAACCCTAACCCTAACCCTAACCCTAACCTAACCCTAACCCTAACCCTAACCCTAACCCTAACCCTAACCTAACCCTAACCCTAACCCTAACCCTAACCCTAACCCTAACCCTAACCCTAACCCTAACCCTAACCCTAACCCTAACCCTAACCCTAACCCTAACCCTAACCCTAACCCTAACCCTAACCCTAACCCTAACCCTAACCCTAACCCTAACCCTAACCCTAACCCTAACCCTAACCCTAACCCTAACCCTAACCCTAACCCTAACCCTAACCCTAACCCTAACCCTAACCCTAACCCTAACCCTAACCCTAACCCTAACCCTAACCCTAACCCTAACCCTAACCCTAACCCTAACCCTAACCCTAACCCTAACCCTAACCCTAACCCTAACCCTAACCCTAACCCTAACCCTAACCCTAACCCTAACCCTAACCCTAACCCTAACCCTAACCCTAACCCTAACCCTAACCCTAACCCTAACCCTAACCCTAACCCTAACCCTAACCCTAACCCTAACCCTAACCCTAACCCTAACCCTAACCCTAACCCTAACCCTAACCCTAACCCTAACCCTAACCCTAACCCTAACCCTAACCCTAACCCTAACCCTAACCCTAACCCTAACCCTAACCCTAACCCTAACCCTAACCCAACCCTAACCCTAACCCAGTACCCCAACCCTAACCCTAACCCTAACCCTAACCCAGTACCCCAACCCTAACCCTAACCCAGTACCCCAACCCTAACCCTAACCCTAACCCTAACCCTAACCCTAACCCTAACCCAGTACCCCAACCCTAACCCTAACCCAGTACCCCAACCCTAACCCTAACCCTAACCCTAACCCAGTACCCCAACCCTAACCCTAACCCAGTACCCCAACCCTAACCCTAACCCTAACCCTAACCCAGTACCCCAACCCTAACCCTAGTACTCCTGAAAAAATTAATACTCACAGGAAATTGAGTACTCTGGAAAATATTGGTACTCCTGAAAAAATAAGTACTCATGGAAAAATGTATACTCCTGTAAAACAAGTACTCTTGAAGAAATTAATACTCTGGCAAAATGGGTACTCTCAAAGAAATGAGTACTCTGGAAAAAGGAGTACTCCTGAAATAGTGGTACTCTGGGAAAAAGAGTACTTCTGAGAAAAAGGTACTTGTGAAATAAAGGTACTTAGGGTTAGGGATTAGGGTTAGGGTTCGGTGCTGGGGTTAGGGTTAGAGTAGGGTTAGGGTTAGGGAATGGGAATGTAATGTTGGGGTTCTGATTAGGGTTAGGGTAGGGATTTGGGGATGGGGATACCAGCAGCTGGAGGAGCACTGATTAGGGTTAGGGCAGGGAAATGGGGGTGGGGGTGGCAACAGCTGGGGGAGGGCTAATTAGGGTTAGGGCAGGGAAATGGGGGTGGGGGTGGCAACAGCTGGGGGAGGGCTAATTAGGGTTAGGGCAGGGAAATGGGGGTGGGGGTGGCAACAGCTGGGGGAGGGCTAATTAGGGTTAGGGCAGGGAATTGGGACGGGGTTGAAAACCCGGTTAACCATTAATTTTGACCTTTAGGTTTGTCTTTAAAAGTAACCCTGATCCAAGATGGCGGCCCCCATGCGGTCACGTGATTTATTTTCGACATGGCGGTGGTCACGTGATGCGGAGCAGAATGGCGGCGCCCAGAGGTAACTTCCGGCAACAACATGGCCGCGCCCAGGGGTGACTTCCGGGAAAAGCAACATGGCGGCGCCCGGGAGAGCACGTGGTACGGGGACAAAATGGCGGCGCCCGCCGGAATGACGTCACTTCCGGTAAAATGGCGGCCGGCCGGGGCCGGCCTGCTCTTTCGGGTTTCGGGGGGTTTCCGAGGGTCCCGGCGGCCGCGGGAGGCTATTCCGGTTCGCGTGCGGCCGGCGGCGTGGCGGGGAGCCGGTTCCGGGACGCGGGGCGGGTGCCGGGTTTCCGATCGGGCACTGGGAGGGACGGCTATGCCCCTGGGGGTCCTTCCGGGGGTGTGTCGCTCTCGTGACGTCACGCGGCGGCGCTGTGCGTGCAGTGCGGCGCGGTGGACGGCAGGGGGCGCTGTAACTGCACTACGCCGAGTCGGACAGCAGGGGGCGCTGTTTATGTGCTCTGGCGAGCAACACGGGGCGGCGTGCAGGGGTGGGGTGCTTTGTGACGGGGGCTGGTGGATTGGCAGCTAGGGGTAGGGGCTGTGTCTGGGGGGTGGCAGCTACGGGTGGGCGGGGACAACAGGGGGCGGGGGCGGCGTGCAGGAGTGGGGTGCTTCGTGACGGGGGCTGATGCATCGACAGTCGGGGCGGCAGCTAGGGGTGGGGGCTGCGTCTGGGGGGTGGCAGCTAGGGCTGGGCGGGGACAACAGGGGGCGGGCGCTTCGGTACTGGGGCAGGGTTTTTGTGTACAGGGGAGGGTGGCTGGGCGATGGGGGTGGTGTGCACGGCCAGGGGGGCAGCTAGGGGTGGGTGCTTGGGTATGGGGGTGGTGCCTAGTGACAGGTGTGAGTCATCATGCTTGATTGGGGGCAGCAGGGGAGTACTGATTAGGGGTGGGTGGGGTTCCTATATACTATATATAAAAAGAAGAAAAACTATATGTCTGGTGCAGCAGTAGAAAATTTCAGGCTCCCGGGGAGTAAATGCTTTGTTTTATAATTTTTTTTTTTTTGCTTTACTCCCAGGGAGCCTGAAAGTTTCTACTGCTGCTTTTTTAAAACAAAAGCTAGAAAGGAAAACAAAGTTAGAAATAGAGAGAAAAAAAAAGAGAGAAGAGAGAGAGAGAGAGAGAAAGAGAGAAAGAAAGAGAGAAAGAAAGAGAAAAGAGAGAGAGAAAAGAAAGAAGAGACAGAAGAAAAAAGTCAGAGACAAGACAGAAAAGAAAGAGAAAAATAGAGAGAAAAGAGAAAACCAGACAAAAGAGAGAAAAGAGAATGAGAGAGAGAAAAGAAAGGAGAGAGAGGAAAAGGAGAAAAGAAAGAAAATAGAGAAGAGAGAGACACCAAAGAAGACAGAGAAAGACAAAAAGACAGAAGAAAAGACAGAGAAAAAAGAACACAGAGAAAAAACAGAAGACAGAGAGACAGAGGAGAAGAAAACACAGAGAGAGAAACCAAGACAGAGACAGAAAAGAAAAGCAGGGTGGAAAAACTGAAGAACAGGAGTTAAAAGGGAAAAAAAGGGGTTAGGATTAGAGTTACAGCAAAAACTCAGGGTAGAGTGAAAAAGGAAAAGACTAAGAGCAAAAAAAAGACAAACCAAGGAAAAGGAGAACACAGACAGAAAAAGAAGCAAGAAGAGCACAGGTGAAAGTTATAAAGGAAAAGAAATAAGGTGCAAAGTAAAGAGAGAAATAGAACAGAGTTACAGAAGCAAGACAGGATCAGAAAGAGTGAGACACAGAAACAGAGGGTGGGAGACAGATGGAAGTTAAGTGAAAAAAAGAAAAGGAAAGTAAGGAGCAAAAGGAAGAAACACAGAGGAAAAAAATTACAAAACCACACCAAAAAAAAGACAGGAGCCGTGGGAGGAAGGGGGGGTTTAGGGAAGGGCAGGGGGTATCTTTATTAGGGGTGCTTCAACTTTATTACAGGAAATCAGCAAAAGACATAGACATAGAAACAGTGCATACAAATGCAAGCACAGATACAATCCATAGACACAACAATAAAATCTAATTCACGTACAAAGCAGTACAAAGCAGTACAAAGCAGTACAAAGCAGTACAAAGCAGTACAAAGCAGTACAAAGCAGTACAAAGCAGTACAAAGCAGTACAAAGCAGTACAAAGCAGTACAAAGCAGTACAAAGCAGTACAAAGCAGTACAAAGCAGTACAAAGCAGTACAAAGCAGTACAAAGCAGTACAAAGCAGTACAAAGCAGTACAAAGCAGTACAAAGCAGTACAAAGCAGTACAAAGCAGTACAAAGCAGTACAAAGCAGTACAAAGCAGTACAAAGCAGTACAAAGCAGTACAAAGCAGTACAAAGCAGTACAAAGCAGTACAAAGCAGTACAAAGCAGTACAAAGCAGTACAAAGCAGTACAAAGCAGTACAAAGCAGTACAAAGCAGTACAAAGCAGTACAAAGCAGTACAAAGCAGTACAAAGCAGTACAAAGCAGTACAAAGCAGTACAAAGCAGTACAAAGCAGTACAAAGCAGTACAAAGCAGTACAAAGCTTAACACAAACTGATAACCTTTTCCTATTTCCATTACATGTTAATCTATGATTACAGGAAACCCAAAACAACAAAACCACAGAGAAAACAACACTCACCCACCACAGACACTCGCTTTAAATACCACACAAACCCACCAGCCCTCTCACCAAAACTACTAAATTAAACCCCAGCAATCATTGGTCCACGGGAACGTGGTTCCCGGGAGCCTCCAAAAAAATCGTCCTGCCTGACAAAAACCCCAGTCCCTGGCCGTTCCGTGCCCAAACTTTGGCGATGAACATCGCCTCACGGACCGACCGGGACCGAGGAAAAAAAAACCCAGCCGGGGGGAAAAAAAAAAAAAACCCCCGGCTGGGGATTTTTTATTCTAATTTTAAAAATGAGTTGAAAAACCTGAAAAGCAAACAGCATACAAGGTTACAACCCTACAGACCTTCAACAGGCACACACACACACATACACACACTTCAGCTTACACACAAAAACCCACACTACCTCCCACATCACCCGCTCCGCTAACCCTCACCACACATTCACACCGCTCCTCGGGAACGTGGCTCCCGGGAGCCCCCAAAAAATCCTCCTGCCTGACAAAAACCCCGGTCCCTGGCCATTCCGTGCCCGAACTTTGGCGATGAACGTCGCCTCGCGGACCGACCGGGACCGAGGAAAAAAAAACCCAGCCGGGGGGAAAAAAAAAAAAACCCCCCGGCTGGGGATTTTTTATTCTAATTTTAAAAATGAGTTGAAAAACCTGAAAAGCAAACAGCATACAAGGTTACAACCCAACAGACCTTCAACAGGCACGCACACACACACACATACACACACTTCAGCTTACACACAAACCCACACTACCTCCCACATCACCCGCTCCGCTAACCCTCACCACACATTCACACCGCTCCTCGGGAACGTGGCTCCCGGGAGCCCCCAAAAAATCCTCCTGCCTGACAAAAACCCCGGTCCCTGGCCGTTCCGTGCCCGAAATTTGGCGATGAACGTCGCCTCACGGACCGACCGGGACCGAGGAAAAAAAAACCCAGCCGGGGGGAAAAAAAAAAAACCCCCCCAGCTGGGGATTTTTTATTCTAAATTTAAAAATGAGTTGAAAAACCTGAAAAGCAAACGTCACACACACAAGGTTAAATCCACTCACCCTGTGCTCACACACAGAGAGACTAGCACACACAGACAAACACAGCCACAGGCTCTCACACATGCTCACACGCTCTGCCCGCTTACACGCTCGCTGCGGCCCTTACCTGAGACGCTGAAGAGCGTGCTTCGACGCATCTTCTGGCTGGCCCTCCCGGACATCAAATGGTAGATTAAGGAAATTGGTAGGCTCAGGGACCTGTGAGACAACAGAAAGTGGTCAGCAAGTGCCAATCTGACAGCCAGGAATTGTCCCCGCTCTGAACCGATAAGTTTTCTACCCAAAATCCCACAAAACACAAAGCAACAGGAAAATTTCTATACCTGTTCCACCTAACTATGACTAGCTGCCATGGCAGGGCACCTCCGACCATAAGTGGTACAACATAGGTACGCACAATATAAGCCAATGCACAAAGTGCGATTGCAGACAATAAAAGGCAATGCACTTACATACATTATAAGTACATACAGTAGAAGCCAACACAGGTACACACAATATAATCCAAGACAGGTACAAGCAAGATAAGTACATACAGTATAAGCCAACACAGGTACATGCTAGATAAGCCAACAGAAGTACATACAATATAAGTACATACAGTATAAGCCAACACAGGCACATGCAAGATAAATACGTAGACTATAAGCCAACACAGGTACATGCAAGATAAACCAACAGACATACATGCAACATAAGTACATACAGGATAAGTCAACACAGGTACATGCAAGATAAGTACATAGACTATAAGCTAACACATGCAAGATAAACCAACAGACATACATGCAACATAGAGTACATACAGTATAAGCCAACACAGGTACATGCAACCTAAGTGCATACAGTAAAAGCTGACACAAGTACATGCAATATAAGCCAACACAAGTACATACAATATAAGTACATACAGTATAAGCCAACACAGGTACATGCAACCTAAGTGCATACAGTAAAAGCTGACACAAGTACATGCAATATAAGCCGACACAAGTACATACAATATAAGTACATACAGTATAAGCCAACACAGGTACATGCAAGATAAGTACATACACTATAAGCCAACACAGGTACATGCTAGATAAGCCAACACAGGTACATGCAACATAAGTACATACAGTATAAGCCAACACAGGTACATACAATATAAGTACATACAATATATGCCAACACAGGTACATACAATATAAGTACATACAATATATGCCAACACAGGTACACACAATATAGGTAGATAGATACAATATAAAACAGGACTTAAGATCACTCTGGAAGATGAAGTCCTGAGACCTATACCCTTTCAGAAGATGGAACCTATAGAACTACTGCAGTCACGTCAGGAGGGTATAAGACACCGCTCTAGAAGTCCAAAAAAATGTCATTGGGAAAAAAGGCACTACCAAAGCTGGTAGTGAGAAGGAAGACAGATGAGAACATCTTCTCTAATCCTACCTGGCTCAGAGAGTAAAAATATAAAGAGGGCAGAATAAGGAATATCCAGAAAGGCACATGAGGAGAACATAGGCAATATGGCACGGATTAGTGCCGACAAAGCGTCGAGATGTAAGAAAGGCCTTGGGCGTGAGACAATGGACACACACAACATAACACAGACGCAGATGACCTAATGCAAAGGCAAGCGGGAACTTTCCCCTTAGGGATCTGATATTGCAAACGCAAGATGAGCCACAGGAAAGGAAGACCTATGATGATGGCACGTGATGATGAAATGTAGCTCGCAAAAAGAAGTTAGTGTAAAAGCAGTTAGGAAGACCCTCGAGACGCTCGGCCGGCCGACGGAAGGAAGCGGTGTGCCGGATGACCGTGGCGATAGCTCCGGACCCGAAGGCGAGCCCCTCGGGGGAAACGGCCGTGACGATGCCGAGTCGAGGAAAACTGACGACGCAAAGTCCACGAGAACGTGGAGATGGGTCGGAACTGCCCTGCCTGGCAAAGGCTCTCGTGAGGCTGAGGACAAACCCTCTCTCTTTAATTCCAAAGAGCCCATCCCACTACAGACCTCTCAGCTAAGCTGATGTGAAACTGCCCCCTGTGATAGTAAAGGCTTTTCCCCTTCTCCTGACCGCTGCCCCAACACTTAGCTTTTGGAACACGAGCGGACAAAATCCATCCTCGATCGGACGTGCGCGTTGAGATGTTCTCGATGTGTGTGATTCGGTGCTGCCGCTTCCCAGCTGTGGCTACGAGCCTGCTCAGGGTACCTAAGATACAACAGAAAAGGTGACTATTGCCCTCAAAAACAGTAATCCCCGGGACTCCTCCGCACCGCTGCCCCGGCTCACCTCAAAACTTGATTTGACTCAGGAGGGTGCCCAGAAGACACCTGCAAAAAGAAAATATACACGCTTAGCATGCTGCTGCATAACGCTCCCCTATGACTCAGCCTGCCTAAACACCGACTCACCTGCCCTCCTCTGTTCCTTGGTCATGCTTAGGGGAGGTACAGCACCTGCAAGGAAACAAAGCAAAAAAGCATGCTGAGACACGGGGAAAACACAACCTCCCTACCGTGACAAGTATACCACACCAATACCTTAGGTTTGCACCCACCTGGCATGAGCAGCCTCGGCCGGGATAGATCACAAGTGAACCACCTAAAAGAATAAAAAAAAGAAAAAAAAACAAGAGGAGATAGTCAGAGCTGCGCCAGAAACTGAGACCTCAGGAATAAAACTGCGTGTGTACGCTACGCAATGCTCACCTTGCCCACTGGCCTGGACTGCAGCTCTCTGCCTTGACTTCCTAAAAGGAAAGGCAAAAGAGCTGTGACAGCCATAATTTATGCTTCCTCTACAGAGGAAAACAGTGACTGACCTGCTTGGGGGAATCCCCTCACCCTAGATGGGGGCTCTGCCCTGGATTTGATCCTTCTGCATCTGAAAGACAGTTCAGAGAAAAGTCAAAGGGCTGCAGGATAACTTAGAGGCTCCCGACATGTCATGTCCATTTACAAATCCCATCTAGAGGCCAACTACACCCCACATCACAAAATACAAGCCCCCAAGACGCCTCCGATTGCACCCGGCTACGGGGCAGGGCGGAGCAGCTCCGGCACAAATGTGTGCAGACACCCGTGACACGGGACGGGACGAGACAAACAACAAGGACAAAACACACACAGAAACCTGTAGGCAAGGAAAATGACTGCAAGAACTGATAAGACGAAAAATGAGATGACCAAGGTTAGACTGATGGTGAGCTGATGAGGCTCAGAGATGCCTGGCAAAAGAAAATGCTAAACTTAATGATTCAGTCCAAGAACTGCAAAGATGAATGCCCAGGAGCCCTAGAGTCACAATGCTGTAACTCAGCTCACATGCTCACAAGTGCTAATCAGCCATAACGGAACCTTGCAGGGTGCAAGTGTCCATACAGCTGAGAACAAGACCTGAAAAGACCTCTGACAGGCTGCTTCTAAAAAGAGATGCAATTCTGATGCCTGTCTGGGCTCCCGGGTGAAGAGTTCCGTGGCACGGCTGCCAGGGCAAAGAACGCTGAGATCACGGATGCTAGGAAATGTTTCTGAGAGGCCCCTCATAGTGCTAAGATAAAGAGACATGACATATCCAGACAGACAATACACAAAAGACAAGGGACATAAGACACACCGGGACTGCTCTGCCCTGCTGCCCACCTCAGCACCGTAACCAAAACTGAGGCTTTGCTTTTATGAGGCCAAAGGGGCCACATGTTGGCTACCCTCATCTCCAGAGCCAATTCAAACCTCCCACCCTGGGAGTCTGACCTAGCACCCCACTTTCATCCCCTCTGTGGTTCATAGCCCTCTACTTATCTCACAGACATCTGGCGATACTGCTCTGTATCGGGTGCAAAGCAAGGCCGCCTCAGCAGCTGCGGAGTTCCTGCTGCCACCGGGCTGGTGTCTCTCAGGCAGCTAGATTAAAGAAAACCAAACATCAGTGCCTGATCTTGGCACCGCATCGGCCAAAAGGCACAAGTCTGCTACTCACTGTTATCCTACCAATGGCCGATCGCCTGGAGTCACACACGTCAGCCATGCTGAGACACCGATGCCACCATCACAGAGTACACCTGCATGAAGAGGACAGGAGATGATGTAGGATTGCTGAAAACTGCATGGACCGATGCTCCTCATCCCTACTTGCCTGACTTACCGGAATTCCTCAGTGGATCCGGACCCTACCCAGAAGACAGGGCTGACAAGATCAGCGAACCCGGTCCGTCATCTGGTGGGGGATGGCGGCTTGACGTGCTCAGAGCGGCTTGACTAAGGCACAAAAACAAGAATGGAGACTTAGACTTGCCCCGGGAATTGAGACCTCAGCAACAATGAAGGCTACTGTTCACTGCTCACCTTGCCTTCTTGAACTTGACTGCTGAGATCCAGCTTTGCATCCTAAAAATAAAGACAAAGAACAGACCTGTAACAGGGTCACACTTACCACACACCCTGCACAGACAACTGTTGACTGACCTGATTTCAGGAACCCTCTCACCCAGGATGGGGTGCGCAGCCATGAATGCAATGCGCCTGCACCTGAAAGAAAGTAAGAACATAGGTCAAATACCAGGAGGATAACCCAAAATCTGCAAAAACCTTCTATCGACCTAAGAATATTATCTAGAGTTCAAGTACACCTAACATTATAAATTCCAAGTCCGCAGGATTACTCCAATTACACCAGGCTAGGCAACAGGGCAGAGCAGCTCCGGCACAAATGTGTGCAGACACCCGTGACACAGGACAGGCAGGACAGGACAAACAAAGGGCACAACACACAGACAAAAATCTCTCGGCAAGGAAAATGGCTGCAAGGACTGAGAGAACGCAAAGGGAGATGACTGAGTTCAAACTGACGGTCAGCTGATGAGGCTCAGAGAACCCTGGAGGAAGAAGATGCTAACTGAAGGATGTATTCCAAGAACAGCAAAGATCAATGCCTAGGAATCCTATGGTCAAAATCCTCTGCCTGCCCTCACATTCTTACAAGTCCTAATCCACCACAATGGATCCAGGTGGGGCATAGCTGTCCGGACAGCTCAGAACAAGACCTGACAAAACACCTGACTGGATGCTTCCAAAGAGAGAACTTTTGACCGGGGAGCTGAGACAGATATAAGAACCGCATGTGTGGCCTGGGTGCCAGGACAGGGAATGCAGAGATCACAGATGCTAACAAGGATGCTAGGGTTTCTGACAGGCCCCCCTAAGGTAAAAGACATTGCATGCACAAACAACACATAATGCACAACAGACAAAGGACACGAGACACACCGGGACTGCTCTGCCCTGCGCACCGCAGCACTGTGATCAACAGTGAGACGTGGCTTTTATGGGGCGTAAGGGGCCACTTCATGAACACCGCCCACCTCCAAATCGGACTCAAAAACCCCTCCCAGTAATTCCCAAACCAGCACCATGCCTTCATCCCCTCTGTGGGTCACAGCCCTCTACTTATCTCTCAGACATCTGGGGATGCCAGTCCGTCTCAGGTGCAGAGAAAGGCCACCTCGTCAGCTGGGAAGGTCCTGCTGGCACCGGGCTGGTGTCTCTCAGACAGCTAGATTAAAGAGAACCAAACATCAGTGCCTGACCTTGGCACCGCATCGGCCAAAACCCCACCACTCTGCTACTCACCGCGCTCCTAAGAAGGCCCGGCACCTCCTAACCCTGACCCTCTGCCACACCTGGAATGCATCTGCACCTGAAAGAAAGTTAGAACATATGTCAAACACCACCAGGATAACTCAAAAGCTGCAAACACCTTATGTCAATCTAGGAAGAGCATCTAGACCCCAAGTACATCCCACATTACAAATTTCAACTCCCCATGGTTTGTCCTATTGCAGCAGGCCAGGCGGCAGGGCAAAAGAGCCCCGGGACAAATATGTGCAGACACCCGTGACACGGAACGTGACCAACAGGGGGACGTGAAACACAACACATCATGCTTGCGGTGAGGGCCTCGAGGGAAGAGGGCAAAAGGGACCCCAAAGACACAGCAGGTAACAGGCACACGGGACAACACCAAACAGACCGGAGCTGTTCTGCACTGCCCGCCTAAAAGCTGCCATCAAAAGTAGAGTCTCTCCCTTCATTTGTCCTAACATGCCCTTGGACAAGATTGCTTCTGCCTCCGCTATTTGTTAAATCTGGCCCAAAAACTCCCAATCTGCTACACTCCCATCTCCAGGCCAAGGCCCCCAACTTATCTTTTGGATGATGAGTGATGGCAATCCACATTGGTCCTGAAATGAGTCTGCCTCGGAGGGCCCCTGATAGCCCGTTAGCCTCTTGGTCAGCTACAATAAAGAAAACCAAAACAAAAGTATGAGTCCAGAATTATGGGGGACATATCCCAGCCAGTCAGCTACTTGCCCTCTCCTGAGTGTGCCTGGCTCCCTGAGGCTCCAGCTTCATCCTGATTCCAAGGCTGTGGCCTTCATTAGGGGTGGCACCTGGGTTAGAGAAAGGCAAAGTTAAATGGCATTGCTGTGAGTGCAGTGGATGACCTTGTGTGCTGCGAGACATGGGAATGCCTCTGCTAAGCTTCTGAACAGCCTTGTGTGGGAGGGCCCTCAAATAAACACCCTTTCTCACCCTGCTGCCTGCAAACCCCCTCCCAAGACCTCCTAACTCGATACCTGATCACCCGCCCTCTCCTAGTCACAATCCTCAACTCACCTGAAGCTTCAATCTCAAACATCATCCTTGACACTGGGCAGACCTCTCTTGCAACATGATCAATCCGCTGAAATATTGTTGTACTTGAGAGCTGAGCAATAAGAACCACTTCTCTCCGCTGCTGACCTTGGCTGCTGGTATCCAGATTGACTTCCTAAAAAGAAAGACAAAGAACAGTGCGGTAACACAGTCACCATACACACTTCTGCTGCAGAGACAAATGGGGCCTCACCTGCTCGGGGCAATCCCCTCAACGGGATGGGGCCCTCTGGCACCGATTTAATCCATCTCAATCTGAAAAAAAAGGTAGGACAAGAGTCAAACTGTTGCAGGATAACTGAGGAGCTCCAGATATCCTGTGTCCATCTACAAATCCCACCTAGAGTCCAACTACACCCCACATTACACATTCCAAGTCCCCGGGATTTCTACTATTGCACCAGGCTATGCGGCAGGGCAGAGCACCTCCGGCTCATAGGTGTGCTGACACCCGTGACACAGGACAGACAGGACAGGACAGACAACGGGGGCACAACAGGAACAGAAATCTCTTGGCAAGGAAAATGGTTGCAAGGACTGAGAGAATGCAAAAGGAGATGACTGAGTTCAAACTGACGGTCAGCTGATGAGGCTCAGAGAACCCTGGAGGAAGAAGATGCTAACTGAAGGATTTATTCCAAGAACAGCAAAGATCGATGCCTAGGAATCCTATGCTCAGAATCCTCTGCCTGCCCTCACATTCTTACAAGTCCTAATCCACCAAAATGGATCCAGGTGGGGCACAGCTGTCCGGACAGCTCAGAACAAGACCTGGCAAGACACCTGACTGGATGCTTCCAAAGAGAGAAGAGAGTCTGATGCCTGTCTGAGCTCCCCAGTCAAAAGTTCTGTGGCCGGGCTGCCAGGCCAGGGAATGCAGAGATCACAGATGCTAACAAGGATGCCAAGGTTTCTGACAGGCCCCCCTAAGGTAAAAGACATGGCATACACAAACAACACATAATGCACAACAGACAAAGGACATGAGACACACCGGGACTGCTCTGCCCTGCGCACCACAGCACTGTGATCAACAGTGAGACATGGCTTTCATGGGGCGTAAGGGGCCACTTCATGAACACCGCCCACCTCCAAATCGGACTCAAAAACCCCTCCCAGTAATTCCCAAACCAGCACCATGCCTTCATCCCCTCTGTGGGTCACAGCCCTCTACTTATCTCTCAGACATCTGGGGATGCCAGTCCGTCTCAGGTGCAGAGAAAGGCCACCTCGTCAGCTGGGAAGGTCCTGCTGGCACCGGGCTGGTGTCTCTCAGACAGCTAGATTAAAGAGAACCAAACATCAGTGCCTGACCTTGGCACCGCATCGGCCAAAACCCCACCACTCTGCTACTCACCGCGCTCCTAAGAAGGCCCGGCACCTCCTAACCCTGACCCTCTGCCACACCTGGAATGCATCTGCACCTGAAAGAAAGTTAGAACATATGTCAAACACCACCAGGATAACTCAAAAGCTGCAAACACCTTATGTCAATCTAGGAAGAGCATCTAGACCCCAAGTACATCCCACATTACAAATTTCAACTCCCCATGGTTTGTCCTATTGCAGCAGGCCAGGCGGCAGGGCAAAAGAGCCCCGGGACAAATATGTGCAGACACCCGTGACACGGAACGTGACCAACAGGGGGACGTGAAACACAACACATCATGCTTGCGGTGAGGGCCTCGAGGGAAGAGGGCAAAAGGGACCCCAAAGACACAGCAGGTAACAGGCACACGGGACAACACCAAACAGACCGGAGCTGTTCTGCACTGCCCGCCTAAAAGCTGCCATCAAAAGTAGAGTCTCTCCCTTCATTTGTCCTAACATGCCCTTGGACAAGATTGCTTCTGCCTCCGCTATTTGTTAAATCTGGCCCAAAAACTCCCAATCTGCTACACTCCCATCTCCAGGCCAAGGCCCCCAACTTATCTTTTGGATGATGAGTGATGGCAATCCACATTGGTCCTGAAATGAGTCTGCCTCGGAGGGCCCCTGATAGCCCGTTAGCCTCTTGGTCAGCTACAATAAAGAAAACCAAAACAAAAGTATGAGTCCAGAATTATGGGGGACATATCCCAGCCAGTCAGCTACTTGCCCTCTCCTGAGTGTGCCTGGCTCCCTCAGGCTCCAGCTTCATCCTGATTCCAAGGCTGTGGCCTGCATTAGGGGTGGTACCTGGGTAAGAGAAAGGCAAAGTTAAATGGCATTGCTGTGAGTACAGTGGATGACCTTGTGTGCTGCGAGACATGGGAATGCCTCTGCTAGGCTTCTGAAGAGCCTTGTGTGAGGGGGCCCTCAAATAAACACCCTTTCTCACCCTGCTGCCTGCAAACCCCCTCCCAAGACCTCCTACCTGGATACCTGATCACCCTCTCTCTCCCAGTCACAACCCTCAACTCACCTGAAGCTTCAATCTCAAACATCATCCTTGACACTGGGCAGATCTCTCTAGCGACATGATCCATCTGCTGAAAAATTGTTGTTCTTGAGAGCTGAGCAATAAGAACCACTTCTCTCCGCTGCTCACCTTGGCTGCTGGTATCCAGAGTGACTTCCTAAAAAGAAAGACAAAGAACAGTGCGGTAACACAGTCACCACACACACTTCTGCTGCAGAGACAAATGGGGCCTCACCTGCTCGGGGCAACCCCCTCAACGGGATGGGGCCCTCTGGCACAGATTTAATCCATCTCAATCTGAAAAAAAAAATAGGACAAGAGTCAAACTGTTGCAGGATAACTGAGGAGCTCCAGATATCCTGTGTCCATCTACAAATCCCACCTAGAGTCCAACTACACCCCACATTACACATTCCAAGTCCCCGGGATTTCTACTATTGCACCAGGCTATGCGGCAGGGCAGAGCAGCTCCGGCACATACGTGTGCTGACACCCGTGACACAGGACAGGCAGGACAGGACAAACAAAGCACACAACACACAGACAGAAATCTTCCGGCAACGAAAATGGTCGCAAGGACTGATAGAATGCAAAAGAACATGACCGAGTTGAAACTGATGGTGAGCTGATGAAGCTCAGAGAACCCTGGAGGAAGAAGGTAACTGAAGGATTTATTCCAAGAACAGCAAAGATCGATGCCTAGGAATCCTATGGTCAAAATCCTCTGCCTGCCCTCACATTCTTACAAGTCCTAATCCACCACAATGGATCCAGGTGGGGCATAGCTGTCCGGACAGCTCAGAACAAGACCTGACAAGACACCTGACTGGATGGTTCCAAAGAGAGAAGAGAGTCTGATGCCTGTCTGAGCTCCCCAGTCAAAAGTTTTGTGGCCTGGCTGCCAGGCCAGGGAATGCAGAGATCACAGATGCTAACAAGGATGCTAGGGTTTCTGACAGGCCCCCCTAAGGTAAAAGACATGGCATACACAAACAACACATAATGCACAACAGACAAGTGACACGAGACACACCGGGACTGCTCTGCCCTGCACACCGCAGCACTGGGATCAAAAGTGAGACGTGGCTTCTATGGGGCCTAAGGGGCCACTTCATGAACACCCCCCACCTCCAAATCGGACTCAAAAACCCCTCCCAGTAATTCCCAAACCAGCACCATGCCTTCATCCCCTCTGTGGGTCACAGCCCTCTACTTATCTCTCACACATCTGGGGATGCCAGTCCGTCTCAGGTGCAGAGAAAGGCCACCTCGTCAGCTGGGAAGGTCCTGCTGGCACCGGGCTGGTGTCTCTCAGATAGCTAGATTAAAGAGAACCAAACATCAGTGCCTGACCTTGGCACCGCATCGGCCAAAACCCCACCACTCTGCTACTCACCGCGCTCCTAAGAAGGCCCGGCACCTCCTAACCCTGACCCTCTGCCACACCTGGAATGCATCTGCACCTGAAAGAAAGTTAGAACATATGTCAAACACCACCAGGATAACTCAAAAGCTGCAAACACCTTATGTCAGTCTAGGAAGAGCATCTAGAGCTCAAGTACATCCCACATTACTAATTCCAACTCCCCAGGGCTTGTCCTATTGCAGCAGGCCTGGCGGCAGGGCAGAACAGCTCCGGCACAAATATGTGCAGACACCCGTGACACGGAACGTGACAAAGAGGGGAACGAGAACCACGAGACATCATGCTTGTTTTGAGGGCCTCTAAGGGGAGAAGGCAAAAGGCATGCCAAAGACACACTAGTAAACACGGCACAGTGGACAACATGACACAGACCGGAGCTGTTCTGCGCTGCCCGCCTGAAAGCTGCCATCAAAAGTAGAGCCTCTCCCTTTAGCTGTCCTAAGAGGCCCTTGGACAAGATTGCATTCCCCTCTGCTCATTTTTAAATTTGGCCCAAGAACTCCAAATCTGCTACTCTCCCATCTACAGGCAGTGGCCCCCGACTTATCTTTTCAATCATGGGTGATGGGAATCCATGTTGCACCTGAAATAAGTCTGCCTCCGAGGGCCTCGTAAGGGCCTGCGTGCCTCTCGGTCAGCTACAATAAAGAAAACCAAAAGCAAAGTGCGAGTCCAGAGTTATGTGGGCCAAATCCCAGCAAGGCAGCTACTTGCCCTCTCCTGAGTGGGCCTGGCTCCCTCAGGCTCCAGCTTCATCCTGACTCCAAGGCTGCGGCCTTTATTGAGAATGGCAACTGGGTTAAACAAAGGGAATGTTGAATGGCATTCCTGTGACTGCAGTGGATGACCTTGTGTGAGAAAGACAGGAAAATGCCGCTGCTATGCTTCTGAAAACCTTGGGTGGGGGAGCCCTGAAATAAACACCCTTTCACACCCTGCTGCCTACAAACACCCCCCCCCAAGAACTCCCAACTGGATACCTACTCACCCTCACTTCACCTACTCTCAATTCTCAAATCCCCTGAAGCCCCAATCGCACGCATCTTCTTGGACACAGGGACGATCCCTCTTATGACATGATTAATCTGCTGAAAAATGTACTGGAGTTGACACACCCTGGAATCTGTGAAAGCTACCCTCCTACTAAAAACAATGGAAGAAAAAAAAAAAAAAAAACCAAACACAAGAACAAAACCAGAAACTACAAACGTACTTTACCCCCCCAAAACACGAAACTCAAAACCACAAACCTAAATACTCCCTGTATTCCATGGCATTTTCTTCACTGTATTTCCCAAGCCTCTGTTACTTTAGATGCCCAGAAACACCTGCTGAAAATGAGCTGAGATAAGCTAAAAGAGACTCTTCACTGAAATGAGAGGAGAGCTCTTACCCCAGCAGTTCCCAGGGAGGGAATGAAGGCCCCCAACCAAGGCTGGGGTTAATATACCCCTGATAGTGCCCGCCTCTCGTTCCCATGATGCCCTGGAAAAGGGAGGGGACTAATCCCACCGGGTATAAAAGCCCTCAGAAGAGCTGCAGCAGTTTAGCTCCTCTGACTCAGATTCAAGAGGAGCAAAAGGCTTGTTAAAGAAGAAAGCTCTTCATAGAAAAAATAGTGCTTTCCATTTTCACAGTGACTACTGGCAGCAGAAGAACAGAAAACTGGTAAGACATTAAACTTTTTCTTAAGGTTACATAGATAGATACATTGGGTGATATGCTGCTGCCTTACATAATTAGTCTTTGGTAATTGCTAAGTAGAACATCATGTAGGACAAAGTAGGGTGGAGAAGAATGATAATGACGTAAATAGTCTAAGTCTCATTGGGACTCCTAATTAGGCCTAACTGCATTAGAAATAAAAATGAGGAAAAAAAACCTCCTGGGTGGCTTATGTGTTAAGTACACGCCGGGCTTGCTCTTCTCTAAGATACCTGTTCCAAAGGCACGGAAAAAAAGTGGCCAGAAATGAATACTTAAATCCTAAAAATGCTGAAAAAGACACAGCTTTCTTCAAGTGAACCCATAAAAATTAGACAGCGGGGCAGTTAGGTCCACTGAAACTGATAACATGACAAATAAACTGATTCTACCCTATAATTCGTTCTCCAAAAATATTGTGAAACGAAGGGTTCTCCTCAATTTAAATCCCTCAAGCAATGAAAAAACAGATTTTTTTCTGTCAATCAAAACCCTTAACAATGAGGGACAGCTGGGGAAGGTTTGCAGGAGGCATTTAAGACTCACAAAGCCACCTGACTTTGGGGTGGTGACGGCTTGTGTCTGTGAGACGTCTGGCGCGAGGCACGTTTTTCAGCAAGCGGCCGGCCCCTCTGGTCCGTAGACCTCTGAACACGGGTGCTGGCCCTTTTCCCTAGCAATGACAGCTAACTAACTCAGGTTCGAGATGGCAATTTGCATGAGGCACTTGGCACTACCAAAGTACCTTGAGGTGTCCCTGGTGCCAGCTGGAATCTGGAAGGCATGCTTCACAAAATAGAATTTCAGCAGACACCGCACCGCTCCGGGCTACAGGCCCGTGAACGCAAACACCGGCCCTTTCCCCTGGCAAACGAAACTCACCTGCCCGGGTTGGTTCAGAGGAGGCGCTTGGGACTGACTACGCGGCCTGATTTTGCAGAGGTGCTGGGGTGGGCTTGAGAGGCATCCTGTGCCATGCGAAATATGAGGAGCCGGCTGGGCACTCGTGGCGGCTGAGTCCTTACCAAAAATGCCACCCCGTTTCCTAGGTAAACAAAACTAACCGTTCCGGGTTCCTGGTGTCCCTTTGCAGGAGGCACCAGTTATTGTTAATGCAGCCTGAGTGTTCACTACTGCCGGCTTGGGTCTGCAAGGCATCTGGTGCAATGCAGAATTTTAGGAGCCAAACAGCCGCTCCAGGCCGCGGGCACCCAAACACCAAAGCAAGGTCTTTTCCCTGGAAAGAAAATGCAACAGACTACGTTCCTGATGGCAGATTGCAGGAGCGCCTTAAGACGCTCAAACCAGCCTGACCTGCAAGTTGTGCCAGCTTACGACCTGGAAGCATCCTGTGCAATAGGGAATTTCAACAGGCAGTGGAACACGCTGGGCCTGAGGCGCCTGAAAAAAAATGCTGACCCGTTGCCCTGGGAAACAACGCTCAACGGCGCAGGGTCCTGATGGCAGACTCCGGGAGACGCTGGGCGCTGTCAAAGTAGCCTGACTTTGCAGTGGTGGCAGCTAGAGTCCGGGAGGCAACCTCTGCAATGCAGAAGTTCAGCAGGCGATGGGCCTCTCCGGACAACAGGCCCCTCAACACGGAGACCGGCCTTTTCCCCTATCAATCCACACTCACCGGATCACGTTCCAGATGGCAGATTACAGAAGCCACTTAGCGCTGTGAAACCAGCTAGAGTTGGAACTGATTCCACCTGAGGTCTAGGGGGCACCTGCGCAAGGCAAAAGGTGAGTAGGCGGACGGCCCCTAGGACCTGAACACAATAGGCAGCCCTTTACACAGGGAAGTGTAACTCACCGGCCGAGGTTCCTGATGGCAGACGGCAGGAGACGCGTGCTGAAGAAAAAGCAGCTGGAGTTGGAACTCGTGCCACCTTGGCTCGAAGAGGCATATTTGGCAATACAGAAATTTCAGCAGGCAGCCAGCAACTCCGGGCAAGGCCTCCTGAACACCAATGCTGGCCCTTTCCCAGAAGAAGACAACTCAGCATCCCAGGTTCCTGATGGAATATTGCTGGAGCCATTTGGGACCCTCAAACGAGACTGACTGTACGGTGGTGGCAGCTTGGGTCTGGGAGCCATCCTGCGCAATGCAGAATTTTAGCCGGCTGATGGTCACGAAGGGCCCCTGGGCCCTGAATGTGAACACCAGCCCTTTTCTCAGGTAAGCGTGACTCAGCTGCCAGGTTCCTGATGGGAGATAGGAGACACGTGCCGAGGCCAAAGCAGCTAGTATTGGGACAGGGGCCAACTGGGTCTGGGAGGCAGATTGGGAAATGCAGAAGTTCAGAAGGCAAACAGCCGGCCACTCCGGGCCAAACGCCCCTGAACACTAATACATACCCTTTTCCCAGGTAAAGAAAACCGAGCAACCCGGGTTCCTGATTTCAAATTGCTGGAGGCGCTTGGGAGTCTCAAACCGTCTCGACTCGGCACCTATGGCAACTTGTATCTGGGAGGCATCCTGCGCAATGCGGAATTTCGGGAGCTAGCCGTCCACTAAGGGCCCCCGGCCCCTGAACAGGAACGCCAGCCCATTTCTCAGGGAAGCGTTACTCAGCCACCCGGGTTCCTGATGGCAGATGGCAGGAGACACGTGCCGAGGGAAAAGGAGCTGGACTTGGAACTGGTGCCGGCTTGGGTCTGGGAGGCACATTTGGCAATGCAGAATTTCAGCAGGCAGTCAGCCGCTCGAGGCAAGGCCTCCTGAACAACGCCAGCCCTGTCCCAGAAGAAGAAAACTCAGCAGCCCAGGTTCCTGATGGAATATTGCTGGAGCTATTTGGGACCCTCAAACCAGCCTGACTAGGCGGCGGTGGCAGCTTGGGTCCGGGAGGGATCCTGTGCAATACAGAATTTCACCAGACAGCCGTCCACAAAGGGCCCCTGCGCCCTGGACACAAATGCCACCCGTTACCCCAGGTAAGTGTAACTCACCAGCTCGGGTTCTTCATGGAAGATTGCTGGGGACATTCTGAACCTTCAAACCAGCCTGACTTTGCGGTGCAGGCAGCTAGGGTCTGGGAGGCATACTGTGCGATGCAGAATTTCAGATGGCAGACAGCCAGCCCCTCTGGACCAGAGGCTCCTAAACACTAGTGCTGTCCCTTTTCCCAGGTAAGCAAAACTCAGCCCCCCAGGTTCCTTGTTGCAGATTAGTGGAGGCACTTGGGACTCTCAAATGAGCTCGACGCGAGTGAGGTGGCAGCTTTGGTCGGGGAGGCATCCTGAGCAATGCAGAACTTCAGCAGGCAGACAGCCGGCCGCTCCGGGCCACGGGATCCTTAAAATTAGTCCTGTCCCTTTTCCCAGATAAGGAAAACTCAGCCACCCAAGTTCCTGGTGGCATATTGTTCGAGGCGCTTGGGACTCTCAAAAAGATCAACTAGGCACAGGTGGCAGCTTGGGGCTGGGACGCATCCAGACCAATGCAGAATTTCAGGACACAGCAGGCCACTAAGGGCCCGGGACACCAATGCTGCCCATTACACAGGGAAGTGTAACTCAGCAGCTCAGGTTCCTGAAGGAAGATTGCTGGAGCCACTTGAGACTCCCAAACCAGCTTGACTTTGCGGTGGTGGCAGCTGGGGTGCGGGAGGCATCCTGCCCAATGCGGAATTTCACCAGGCGGCCGGCCGCTAAGGGCCCCTGGGCACTGGACAAAAATGCCGCCCATTACGCAGGGAAATGTAACCCAACCACCCGGGTTCCTGATGGCAGATGGCAGGAGACACGTGCCGAGGACAAAGCAGCTGGAGTTGGAACTGGTGCCGGCTTCGGTCTGGGAGGCACGTTTGGCAAAGCAGAAATATCAGCAGGCAGCCAGCCAATCTAGTCAGGGCCTCCTGAACACAAATGCCAGCCCTGTCCCAGAAGAAGAAAACTCAGCACCCCAAGTTCCTGATGGGAGATTGCTGAAGCCATTTGGGAGCCTCAAAGCCTCCTCACTCTGCAGCGGTGGCAGCTTGGGTCAGGGTGGCATCCTGCGTAATGCAGAAATTCAGCACACAGCAGGTCACTAATGGCCCCTGGGCCCTGAAAAAAGATGCTGCCCTTTACACAGGGAAGTGTAACTCACCAGCTCAGGTTCTTGATGGCAGATTTCTGGGGCCATTTGGGACCCTCAAACCAGCCTGACTCTGCGGTGGAGGCACCTTGGTCCGGCAGGCATCCTGCGCAATGCGGAATTTCAGCAGGCAGACAGCCACTCCAGGCAAGACCTCCGGAACACCACTGCCAGCCCTTTCCCAGAAGAAGAAAACTCAGCAGCCCAGGTTCCTGATGGCATATTGCTATAGGAGCTTGGGAGTCTCAAACAAGTTCGACTCAGGTGAGGTGGCAGCCTGGGTCTGGGAGGGATCCTGCGCATTGCAGAATTTCAGAATGCAACCGGCCACTAAAGGCCCCTGGGCCCTGTATACCAATAATGCCCTTTACACAGGGAAGTGGAACTCACCAGCTCCGGTTCCAGATGTCAGATTGGTGGAGCCATTTGGGACCCTCAAACCAGCCTGACTTTTAGGTGGTGGCAGCTTGGGTCTGGGAGGCATCCTGTGCAATGTGAAATTTCAGCAGACATCCGGCCACTCCTGTCCCCAGCCTCCTGAAGACACATGCTGACCCTTTACCCAGGTGAGCAAAACTCAACCCCCAAGTTCCTGGTGGCAGATTGGTGGAGGCGCTTGGGACTCTCAAACGAGCTCGACTCGGCTGAGGTGGCAGCTTGGGTCTGGGAGGCATCCTGCGCAATGCGGAATTTCAGAAAGCAGTCGGCCACTAAGGACCCCTGGGCCCTGAAAACCAAAGCCGCCCTTTAGATAGGGAAGTGTAACTCACCAGCTCAGGTTCCTGATGTCAGATTGGTGGAGCCATTTGAGACCCTCAAACCAGCCTGACTTTGCGGTGGTGGCAGCTTGGGTCTGGGAGGCATCCTGCGCAATGTGAAATTTCAGCAGACAGCTGGCCACACCGGTCCACAGGCTCCTTAACACTACTGCTGACCCTTTACCCAGGTCAGCAAAACTCACCCCCCAGGTTCCTGGTTCCAGATTGCTGGAGCAGCTTTTGACTCTCAAACGAGTTCGACTCGGCTGAGGTAGCAGCTTGGGTCTTGGAGGCATCCTGCGCAAGGTGCAATTTCACAAGGCAGTCAGCCACTAAGGCCCCTGGGCCCTGAAAACCAAAGCCGCTCTTTAGACAGGGAAGTGTAACTCTCCAGCTCAGGTTCCTGATGTCAGATTGCTGGAGCCATTTGGGACCCTCAAACCAGCCTGACCTTGCGGTGATGGCAGCTTGGGCCCGGGAGGAATCCTGCACAATGTGAAATTTCAGCAGACAGCTGGCCACACCGGTCCACAGGCTCCTTAACACTACTGCTGACCCTTTACCCAGGTGAGCAAAACTCAACCCCCAAGTTCCTGGTGGCAGATTGGTGGAGGCGCTTGGGACTCTCAAACCAGCTCGACTCGGCTGAGGTGGCAGCTTGGGTCTGGGAGGCATCCTGCGCAATGCGGAATTTCAGAAAGCAGTCGGCCACTAAGGACCCCTGGGCCCTGAAAACCAAAGCCGCCCTTAAGACAGGGAAGTGTAACTCACCAGCTCAGGTTCCTGATGTCAGATTGGTGGAGCCATTTGAGACCCTCAAACCAGCCTGACTTTGCGGTGGTGGCAGCTTGGGTCTGGGAGGCATCCTGCGCAATGTGAAATTTCAGCAGACAGCTGGCCACACCGGTCCACAGGCTCCTTAACACTACTGCTGACCCTTTACCCAGGTCAGCAAAACTCACCCCCCAGGTTCCTGGTTCCAGATTGCTGGAGCCGCTTTTGACTCTCAAACGAGTTCGACTCGGCTGAGGTAGCAGCTTGGGTCTTGGAGGCATCCTGCGCAAGGTGCAATTTCACAAGGCAGTCAGCCACTAAGGCCCCTGGGCCCTGAAAACCAAAGCCGCTCTTTAGACAGGGAAGTGTAACTCTCCAGCTCAGGTTCCTGATGTCAGATTGCTGGAGCCATTTGGGACCCTCAAACCAGCCTGACCTTGCGGTGACGGCAGCTTGGGCCTGGGAGGAATCCTGCACAATGTGAAATTTCAGCAGACAGCTGGCCACACCGGTCCACAGGCTCCTTAACACTACTGCTGACCCTTTCCCCAGGTCAGCACAACTCACCCCCCAGGTTCCTTGTTGCAGATTGGTGAAGGAGCTTGGGACTCTCAAACAAGCTCGACTCAGGTGAGGTGGCAGCTTGGGACTGGGAGGCTTCCTGGACAATGCAGAATTTCAGCAGACAGCCCGTCACTAAGGGCCCCTGGGCCCTAAAAACCAATGCCGCCCTTTACACAGGGAAGTGTAACTCACCAGCTCAGGTTCCTGATGGCAGATTGCTGGGGCCATTGGGGATCCTTAAACCAGCCTGACTTTGCGGTGGTGGCAGCTTGGGTCTGGGAGGCTTCCTGCACCATGTTAAATTTCCCCAGGCAACCGCCCACTCCCGTCCCCAGGCTCCTGAACACTAATGCTGACCCTTTCCCCCAGGTAAGCAAAACTCAGACGCCCAGGTTCCTTGTTGCAGATTGCTGGTGGTGCTAGGGACTCTCAAATGAGCTCGACTTGGCTGAGGTGGCAGCTTACGTCTGGGAGGCATCCTGTGCAATGCGGTATTTTAGAAGGCACACAGACAGCCACTTCAGCCCACAGGCTCTTTAAAAGTAATGATGACCCTTGCCCCAGCTAAGCAAAACTCAGGCCCCCAGGTTCCTTGTTGCAGATTGGTGGAGGCGTTTGGGACTCTCAAACAAACTCGACTCGGCTGAGGTGGCAGCTTCGGTCTGGGAGGCATCCTGCGCAATGCGGAATTTCAGCAGACAGCCGGCCGCTACGGGCCCCTGGGCACTGGACACAAATGCCACCCATTGCACAAGGAAGTGTAACTCATCTTCCAGGTTCCTGATGGCAGATGGCAGGAGACAGGTGCCGAGGCAAAAGCACCTGCAGTTACCACTGGGGCCAGCTTGAGTCTGGGAGGCACATTTGGCAATGCAGAATTTGAGCAGACAGCCAGCCGCTTCAGCTGAGGACTCCTTAACACCAATGCCAGCCCTTTCCAAGAAAAAGAAAACTCAGACGCCCAGGTTCCTGATGGAAGACTGCTGGATCCATTTGGGACCCTCAAACCAGCCGGACTTTGTGGTGGTGGCAGCTTGGGTTGAGAAGGCATCCTGCGCAATGTGGAATTTCAGCAGACAGCCAGCCACTCCTGTCCCCAGCCTCCCGAAGACACATGCTGACCCTTTGCCCAGGTAAGCAAAACACAGCCCCCCAGGTTCCTTATTTCAGATTGGTGGAGGCGCTTGGGACTCTCAAACGAGTTCGACTCCGCTTAGGTGGCAGCTTGGGTCTGGGAGGCATCCTGCGCAATGTTAAATTTCAGCAGACAGCTGGCCACACCGGTCCACAGGCTCCTAAACACTACTGCTGACCCTTTCCCCAGGTCAGCACAACTCACCCCCCAGGGTCCTTGTTGCAGATTGGTGATGGAGCTTGGGACTCTCAAACAAGCTCGACTCAGGTGAGGTGGCAGCTTGGGACTGGGAGGCTTCCTGGACAATACAGAATTTCAGCAGAGCCGGTCACTAAGGGCCCCTGGGCCCTAAAAACCAATGCCGCACTTTACACAGGGAAGTGTAACTCACCAGCTCACGTTCCTGATGGCAGATTGCTGGGGCCATTGGGGATCCTTAAACCAGCCTGACTTTGCGGTGGTGGCAGCTTGGGTCTGGGAGGCATCCTGCACCATGTTAAATTTCAGCAGGCAGCCACCCACTCCCATCCCCAGGCTCCTGAAAACTAATGCTGACCCTTTCCCCCAGGTAAGCAAAACTCAGACGCCCAGGTTCCTTGTTGCAGATTGCTGGTGGTGCTAGGGACTCTCAAATGAGCTCGACTTGGCTGAGGTGGCAGCTTATGTCTGGGAGGCATCCGGTGCAATGCGGTATTTCAGAAGGCACACAGACAGCCACGCCAGCCCACAGGCTCTTTAAAAGTAATGATGACCCTTGCCCCAGCTAAGCAAAACTCAGGCCCCCAGGTTCCTTGTTGCAGATTGGTGGAAGCGTTTGGGACTCTCAAACAAACTCGACTCGGCTGAGGTGGCAGCTTCGGTCTGGGAGGCATCCTGCGCAATGCGGAAATTCAGCAGACAGTAGGCCGCTACGGGCCCCTGGGCACTGGACACAAATGCCGCCCATTGCACAAGGAAGTGTAACTCATCTTCCAGGTTCCTGATGGCAGATGGCAGGAGATAGGTGCCGAGGCAAAAGCACCTGCAGTTACCACTGGGGCCAGCTTGAGTCTGGGAGGCACATTTGGCAATGCAGAATTTGCGCAGACAGCCAGCCGCTTCAGCTGAGGACTCCTTAACACCAATGCCAACCCTTTCCAAGAAGAAGAAAACTCAGACGCCCAGGTTCCTGATGGAAGATTGCTGGAGCCATTTGGGACCCTCAAAGCAGCCTGACTCTGCGGTGGTGACAGCTTGGGTCTGGGAGGCATCCTGCACAATGCAGAATTTCAGCAGACAGCCAGCTGCTCCGGTCCCCAGGCTCCAGAACACTACTGCTGACCCTTTCCCCAGGAAAGCAAAAGCCAGCATCCCAAGTTCCTGGTGGCATATTGCTGGAGGAGCTTGCGACTCTCAAAATAGTTCGACTCAGGTGAGGTGGCAGCCTGGGTCTGGGAGGCATCCTGCGCAATGCGGAATTTCAGAAGGCAGCCGGCCACTAAGGGCCCCCGGGCCCTGTATACCAATACTGCCCTTTACACAGGGAAGTGTAACTCACCAGCTCCAGTTCCTGATGTCAGATTGCTGGAGCCATTTGGGACCCTCAAACCAGCCTTCCTTTTCGGTGGTGGCACCTTGGGTCTGGGAGGCATCCTGCGCAATGTGAAATTTCAACAGACAGCCGGCCACACCTGTCCCCAGGCTCCTGAAGACACATGCTGACCCTTTGCCCAGGTAACCAAAACTCAGCCCCCAGGTTCCTGGTGGCAGATTGCTCAAGGCGCTTGGACCTCTCAAATGAGCTCGACTCCGCTTAGGTGGCAGCTTGGGTCTGGGAGGCATCCTGCGCAATGTGAAATTTTAGCAGGCAGCCGGCCACTCCTCTCCCCAGGCTCCTGAAGACACATGCTGACCCTTTGCCCAGGTAAGCAAAACACAGCCCCCCAGGTTCCTTATTGCAGATTGGTGGTGGCGCTTGGGACTCTCAAACGAGCTCGACTCGGCTGAGGTGGCAACTTGGGTCTGGGAGGCATCCTGCGCAATGCGGAATTTCAGAAGGCAGTCGGCCACTAAGGGCCCCTGGGCCCTGAAAAACAGTGCTGCCCTGGACACAGGGAAGTGTAACTCACCTGCTCAGGTTCTTGATGGCAGATTTCTGGGGCCAGTTGAAACCTTCAAACCAGCCTGGCTCTGCGGTGGTGGCAGCTTGGGTCCAGCAGGCATCCAGTGCAATGTTAGATTTCAGCAGACAGCCGGCCACTCCTGTCCCCAGGCTCCTGAACACTAATGCTGACCCTTTCCACAGGTAAGCAAAACTCAGCCCCCCAGGTTCCTTGTTGCAGATTGGTGCAGGCGCTTGGGACTCTCAAACGAGCTCAACTCGGCTGAGGTGGCAGCTTGGGTCTCGGAGGCATCCTGCGCAATGTGAAATTTTAGCAGGCAGCCGGCCACTCCTGTCCCCAGGCTCCTGAAGACACATGCTGACCCTTTGCCCAGGTAACCAAAACACAGCCCCCCAGGTTCCTTATTGCAGATTGGTGGTGGCGCTTGGGACTCTCAAACGAGCTCGACTCGGCTGAGGTGGCAACTTGGGTCTGGGAGGCATCTTGCGCAATGCGGAATTTCAGAAGGCAGTCGGCCACTAAGGGCCCCTGGGCCCTGTACACAAATGCCGCCCTTGAGACAGGGAAGTGTAACTCACCAGCTCAGGTTCCTGATGGCCGATTGGTGAAGCCATTTCGGATCCTCAAACCAGCCTGACTTTGAGGTGGTGGCAGCTTGGGTCTGAGAGGCATCCTGGACTTCAGCATGCAGACGGCCGTCCACTCCAGACCACAGGCCCCTGATCATTAGGGCGTACCCTTTCCCCACGTAAGCAAAAGTCAGCAGCCCAAGTTCCTGGTGGCAGATTGCTCAAGGCGCTTGGAACTCTCAAACGAGCTTGAGTCAGGTGAGGTGGCAGCTTGGGTCTGGGAGGCATCCTGCGCAATGTTAAATTCCAGCAGAAAGCCGGCCCCTCCAGTCCCCAGGCTTCTGAACACTAATGCTGACACTTTCCACAGGTAAGCAAAACTCAGCCCCCCGGGTTCCTTGTTGCACATTGCTGGTGGCGCTTGGGACTCTCAAAGAAGCTCGACTCAGCTGAGGTGGCAGTTTGGGTCTCGGAGGCGTCCTGTGCAATGCAGAAATTCAGCACAAAGCAGGTCAGTATGGGCCCTGGACACCAATGCTGCCCATTACACAGCAAAGCGTAACTCAGCTTGTCAGATTCCTGATGGCAGATGCCTGGAGAGAGGTGCCGAGGCAAAAGCACCTGGAGTTGCCGCTTGTGCCAGCTGGGGTGTGGGAGGCACATTTCGCAATACAGAATTTGAGCAGGCAGCCAGCCGCTTCATGGCCTCCTTAGCACCACTGCCAGCCCTTCCCCAGTAGAAGAAAACTCAGCAGCCCAGATTCCTGATGGAAGATTGCTGGAGCCATTTGGGACCCTCAAACCAGCCGGACTTTGCGGTGGCGGCAGCTTAGGTTTGGGAGGCATCCTGTGCAAGGTGAAATTTCAGCAGACAGCTGGCCACACCTTTCCCCAGGCTCCTGAACACAACTGCTGACCCTTTCCCCAGGTAAGCAAAAGTCAGCAGCCCAAGTTCCTGGTGGCATATTGCTGGAGGTGCTTGGGACTCTCAAACAAGGTGAAGGCAGGGAACGCGGCAAAAAAACAGGGCCGACCCACGCCAAAAACTCCTCTGAAATAAATGCCGCAAAACAACCAGGAAGAAGAAAAAAAACCCTCCTGCCTCTAACCTCATAGGATAAAAAAGAAAACAAAAACCAAAACCGAGTAAGTTCTTTTAAGAAATATTTAAATATTTTTACGAATATTTTTCATAATAATACTCACCTTTTTATTTACAATGTATATTGATGTATACTGTCTATTTATACATTTTATTTATAAATAAATTTATATTCTATATTACATCTATCCCTAATACCTAAATGTATTGATTTATTTTTATACATATTTTTACGTTGTAAGTGTTACAAAAGTAAAAATGCTAACAAAAATATATACTTACTTTCTTTAAAAAAATTACTCTGCCTCTACCCATATAAAAGCCAAAAAGAACCCCTTAAATTTATGTGTATTTAATTTTTTTAAAAATTATGTTTATTATATTTATATCCAAATTTATATTCACAATGTATATTGGTGTGTATAATGTTTAACTTTTCATTTTTAATGTCCGATTACTTTATAAATTTATTTTCTATTTTACATCTGTTAGTATTCCTTATATTTATTTATATATTTTTATTAATATCTTCATATATTTATTATTTATTTGTGTTAGGATTTTTACTTCTGTAACACTTTGAATTTTGAAAAATATTGAAATTCAGTTTAAAAAAAGGGGTTCTTTTTGGCTTTAATTTGAGACAGGATTTTTTTTTAATAATCTTTTTTTCAGGCTCATATTCACTTGTACATTTAAAATGTATACTAATGTATACTCTTATTTGTATTCTCCATTACATCTCTTCCTGATATTTATATTTACTTAAATAATCAAGATATATATTTCTCAATATTGATATATTTGATATTTCTATGTATATTTATAACAGTAATATCCATATTCATATTATTTATAATAAAAACCCTGCCTCTAACCCAGTAAGAACCAAAAAAAACCCCAACCCTTTCTTTTAAAAGATATTTAAATCTATATCCTTATGTTTTCATATTTATATTCACATTTGTATTTACAATGTATACTAATGTATATTGCTTACTTATACATTTATCTTTATCAATGTCAATTTATAAATAAATTTATATTCTATATTACATCTACTCCAAGCACTTATTTATATATTTTATACATATTTTGATATATTGATTATATATTCCTGTGTCAAGATTTGTACTTCTGTAACACTTATGTTATTTAAAATAAAACCCCTGCCTCTACTGAAATGAAAGCCAAAAAATTCCCTTTCCTTTAAAATATATTTACATATTTTTATATTTTTATTCCCATTTATAATTTATATTGCCATATAATGTTATTTATATTCTATATTACAAATCTGCATTTTACTTACTTATATTTATATTTTAGTTAAGATTCTCTTTATATAATTATTATATATTTCAAATTGCTGAACTATGAATATAAAGATTCACATTTTTATAATACTTATATTATTTAAAATGAAACTCCTGCCTATAACCAAATAAAAACCAAGGACACCCCTTTATTTAAACATTAGTTAAAATTCTATTCACATCTACAAATTTAATTTATTATACTTATAGATGTGATAGATTAGAGAGAATACCTTTTAATAAAAAAATAATAGATCTATTATTTTTATAATATGTATTTCTTTTACTTATATTTATTCATATTAAATGTTTATAGATATATAAATATGTAATTTATATACCGATATCTGGATTTCTACTTTTATATTATTTCTATTTATATTATTTATAAAAAAAAAACAGCCTATAACCTAAAAAAACCCCAAAAAATCTCCAATTTATTTTAACATTTTTATATTTACATTCTATATATATATATCTTTGTTTATATATATAATAGATTATATAATATATGGTATATAATTGTAACATAGTATATATCAATTAGTTTTACGTATTTATCTATTTGATTGCTAGATTTCTTTACCACTGTAATGTTATATTTATTTTTAAATTTATATTTATTTCTATTTTCATCTATATATTAGACCATATAAATTCATTAACCTGTCACATCAGAGCCATAAAAATACTGTACCTTTGTCAGCAGCAGTACGCAGCACAAGCTCATCCCATCGCAGCACAGCAAAATAAAACCTATTTCTATTACTAACAGAACAAACATCCCACAACATTGAACCCCAATAAAAACTGAAATAAACCAAACTGTAAATAACTGATAGTGGGATTTGAAAGTAGCCCTAAACCTCCGCACATTCTCATCATAAACTGCCTCCTACACCAATATCTCAAACACCCAAATACACCTTGAAAATGACACAGCTGCTAATAAAAACGCCCAGTAAAAATTCAAGCAAAGCAACTCACTACACTCAAAACTGTACAACTGACCCTAAACATTACTAAAAAAAAACCTCTACCTTTATGCACAAATAATAACATATAATCTATAAAAGCTATTTGACAAAATTAAAAAAATATTAAAACCATGAAAATAAAAAATCTAAATTATTAAAATACTAAAAAATACCACGAACTAAATTAAAAAAATATTGCCTATAACACCCCACCATATAAATGCCCCTGTCCCAAAAAATATAAATAAAAAAAACTATCAAACCAGAAAGAAATCAGAACTTAGGAACACCAAAACCATAGCGTCCAAAAAGTCACACCACATCCCTTATCATACACCAACTACAAACAACATAAAACAATACAACGAGTTCTTAAAAACCACCTTAAAACCACTACATTGAAAAACATTTCAAAAATTAAAAACTGCATTTAACAAAAGCCCTCTAATAAATTCACACCCAAAACTCCAGCAGCCCAGCTGGCCCTACCAAAGCTCTAGGTTTATACATACAGTAAACAAAACCAAAATCGCAGTAATACCTATCAGAAGTCTATGAAAGAAACCTATTGAAATTACTCCTACCTCAAATACAAACCAACCCATCCAAAGTCAGCTTCACTCAAAAAACAATCTACACAGAGTTAATAACAGCAAGAAATAGAACAACACACCATATACGACCAATTAATATAATAGTTTAAAAAACAAAAAGAAAAAAAAGTGTTTTTTTTTCTTCACTAACTTCTTTTATTAGCTAGAACAAAGGCTTTTGCCAGGACTGTAACAACAACTCCTTCTTCTTCTGAAAGGTCCCTTCTCATTCCCAAATTCCTTACAACTTCGGAGTTTAAATCCAAGCAAAAAAGCAAAATTCGTGCACTTGTACGTTCGATGCTACTGTCAGATTCTCTGTTTCCCTCCACATCTTCTTACATTTTCAGTCTTCACGCTGTCCTGCCGTGATGAGTTGACAAAAGATTTTGGTAAATGTTAAGAGAGGATTTCCCTCCCTCCCCAGAACTGGGTTCCTCAGCGCATTTCACTCAATCCCAAACCGGCAATGATGCACGCTCACCTGAAACAGGGGAATAAATCTGTAAAGGTCACTAAATAAATAAAAGCGCATCCCCATTGTTCCAGCACTCAGCAGCCCATGCGGCCAAGGTCAGAGCTCTCTGCTCACCGAGGACACAGCAACCAGCACGGACCTTTCTCCCACTGTCCAGCACAGACCTGCAAAGGCAGAGAGGAGTTTACAGAGACCGGGACGCGGCGGGACGGGACGGGACGGGCGCCCGGCCCGACCTTCCAAAGCTGTCGGCAGCGAGGGCGGGGAGCGCCACGGCCCCGCTCCGCCGCCTGCCCGGGGCCGCCCCGCCGGGATTGTCCGGCCCGCGGTCGCTCCCAGAGCCTGGAGCGGGGCGGGCGCGGGCTCGGGGGCTGCCGCCCTGTTCCGATGCCGCCACCCTGCCCCCGTCCGCTGCCCCGGAGCGCTACGACCGCACCTCCGCCGCCCGCCGAAACCGGTCCCGCCGGGCCCGCCCCCGCCGCGGCCATTCTTCTCGGCCATCGCGTCCCTTTGCACTCCCGAATGTCCTTCCCCCGTCCCCGCCATTTACAGACCCTGGCCCGACCACCGCAAGCTCCCGCCCCTCGCCCTTCCCTCGCTCGGCAGCGGCGTCCTTGCCCCGCCCCCGGCACTCAGCGGCGAGGGGCAGGGCGCTGGCTCGGGGGATGCGATCCCGCTCTGTGGCCACAGGGGGGCAGATTTACAGGGGTGTGCGATTTCCCCGCCCATTTCGCCGCCATCCTGAGAAGGTCAAAGAAAGTCCGCGACATTCACGACGTGCCCTTCCCAAGCTGGCGAGTGAAAGAGGACCCTCGGAAGAGATAGGCGATTAGGCAGATGCCTGTCAGCAACCCGCCTAAATACGGACGCCCGCAGCGCTGCTGACCACATAGTCCGTGTCTTAGACACTAAAAATGCCACATGAAAAGCCGTCGGGGCCGCCCTGGCGTCGGTGTTCCATGCAGGCAGCCGATTAGACCGAGCCGGGTCCTCGACTTCCCAGCCCTTGTCGCCGCCATCTTGAGAAGGTCAAGAAAAACTCCGTGACATCCGCAACTCGCCACTCCCAACATGGCGGGCTCTCGGCTGCCTGGCGGCTGAGAGCTGCAGTACCGCGCTCTGCCCACAAAGCGGCAGCACTGCCGCCCGCCCCAGCCAGGGGCGCAGCGCGCCTCAGGGCTGCGGGCAGAGAAGGCGGCAAAAAATAACAGGGGCGACCCCCAACAAAAACTGCTCTGAAATAAATGCCAAAAACCTGCCTCTTACCCGACCAGAACCAAACAAGCCCCCTTGATTTAAAGCCATGTTTACATAATATAAATAAGAAAAATAGAAATATAAAATTTCACATGCATCTTTACAGTGGACATTGATGTAGCATGTAATTTATATAACATATTCTGTCTGTTCCTATTATTTATATTTACTTATATTTTCTGGTTTGATAAATATCTTTCTATATCGATTGTATATTTCTATGTTTGAAATTACATTTCTATCATGCTTTTATTGTTTAAAATAAAAATCCCATCCTAACTAAAGAAATAAAAAGCTCTATTCTTTTAAACTATATTGAACTGTTTTTATATTTATAGCTTGCATGACTAATATAATGCTTAAATATAAACATAAATGTGAATATAATAATATATAATATGTATCCTATTCACATAATATAAGAAAAAATAAGTTAAAAAAGAATTAATCTGTAAGTTGTAGCAGTAGATATGGTACATATTTTTAATTTTTATATTAACTTTTAGCTATTTATTGTCTATTTCTATACTTAGATTTCTAGCTTTATATTATTTGTATTCATAATTTTTATACTAAAACACTTGCTTTTGCCAAATAAAAAACAAAATCCCCCTTTATTTTAAACTACTTAAAAAAACATACAGTATATCAATATGGTGTAATATATAACAAACTATATAAATAAGATACGATACACATAAATAATCTATTTTATATCAATATCCTATAATACACTATAATAAGATATATGCAGTATTACGGATTGTGTTGATTTATGTTATTTTATATTTTATATAAAGAATTGTTAAATTATTTATCTGCATATATTTGAAACACATTTCTATATTTATACTTTGGTTGCGATTTTTTCTGGGTGTTTTCTGGGTCTTTTCTTGCCCTTGTTGGAATTTTCTTCTGGGTTTTTTTCTGGGTTTTTTCTTGCCCACCTTCAGGGTTTTTTCCTGTTTTTTTCTGGTTTTTTTTCTTGCCCATTTTCAGGTTTTTCTCTAGGTTTCTTCTTGCCCAGCATCGGGGTATTTTTCTGGGTTTTTTCTCACCCATCTTGGGGTTTTTTCCTGGGTTTTTTCTTGCCTATCTTCGTCTGTTTTTCTGGGTTTTAAGCCAACATAGGTACATACCATGTCAGAACATACAATGTAACCCAGCTGGGGATTTTTTATTCTAAATTTAACAATGAGTTGCAAAACCTGGAAAGCACAAGTCACACACACAAGCTTAAATCCAGTCAGCATGTGCTCACACATGCAGAGACGAGCAGACACAGACACAGTCACATGCTCTCACACACGCTCACACACTCTTTCCATTTACACGCTCACTGCATCCCTTACTCGAGACGCAGAAGAAAGTGCTGTAACACATCTTCTGGCTGCTGCTCCCTGACGTCAAATGGTAGATTCTGGGGAAATCAGCAGGCTCGGGGACCTGTGAGATGACAGGAAGGGTCAATGAGTGGCTATCTGACAGCCAGGACTTGTCCCCGCTCGGGACCGATAAATTTTGTACCCAAAATCCCATAGAACACAGATGACCAGTAAAATTTTGATAAATGTTCTACCTAACTGTGACTACGTGCCAGGGCAGGGCAGCTCCGATCATAAATGGCACAATGTAAGTACACACAATATATAAGCTGAGGAAAACAGTGCAAGTGTACACAGGGTGTAAGCATACACCATATAAGGCGACACACTTACATGCTGTGTAAGTACACACGTGTACAAGTCAAGATAGGTACATACAATACAAGCCAGGACTTGATATAACTCTCTGCAAGATGAATTCTTGAACCCTATACCCTTTGAGAAGATGGAACCTCCAGCACTACTGTAGTCATCTCAGGAGGTGCATCTGAAAAAAAAGTTAGGAAAGGAGGCAGACAGTTGAAGGATAACTTAAGAGCTCCAGAAATCATTTGTCCATCGACAAATCCCATCTAGAGCCCAAGTACACCCCACGTCACAAATTCCAACTCCCCATGGTTTGTCCTACTGAAGCACGCCATGCAGCAGGGCAGAACAGCTCCGGCACAAACACCTGCAGACACCCGTGACACAGAACGTGACAAACAGGGGGACGTGAAACACGACACATCATGCTTGTGGTGGGGGCCTCGAGGGAAGAGGGCAAAAGGGACCCCAAAGACACACTAGGGAACACGGCACACCGGACAACACGACGCACACCGGAGCTGTTCTGCACTGCCCGCCTGAAAGCTGCCATCAAAAGTAGAGCCTCTCCCTTTAGCTGTCCTAAGAGGCCCTTGGACAAGATTGCCTTTCCCTCTGCTCATTTTTAAATCTGCCCCAAGAACTCCCAACCCACTATTCACTCATCTCCAGGCCATGGCCCCCGACTTATCTTTTGGATGATCGGTGACGTGGATCCACGTTGCACCTGAAATGAGTCTGCCTCCGAGGGCCTCATGAGTGCCGAGGAGCCTCTTGGTCAGCTACAATAAAGTAAACCGAAACCAAAGTGTGATCCAGAGTTACGCGGGCCAAATCCCTGCAAGTCAGCTACTTGCCCTTTCCTGAGTGTGCCTGGCTCCCTCAGGCTCCAGCTTCATCCTGATTCCAAGGCTGTGGCCTTCATTAGGGGTGGCACCTGGGTAAGAGAAAGGCAAAGTTAAATGGCATTGCTGTGAGTGCAGTGGATGACCTTGTGTGCTGTAACACACGGGAATGCCTCTGCTAGGCTTCTGAACAGCCTTGTGTGGGGGGGCCCTCAAATAAACAAATAAACACCCTTTCTCACCCTGCTGCCTGCAAACCCCCTCCCAAGAACTCCTAAATGGATACCTGATCACCCTCTCTCTCCCATGCACAACCCTCAACTCACCTGAAGCTTCAATCTCAAACATCATCCTTGACACTGGGCAGACCTCTCTTGCGACATGATCCATCTGCTGAAAAATTGTTGTTCTTGAGAGCTGAGCAATAAGAACCATTTCTCTCCACTGCTCACCTTGGCTGCTGGTATCCAGATTGACTTCCTAAAAAGAAAGACAAAGAACAGTGCTGTAACACAGTCACCATACACACTTCTGCTGCAGAGACAAATGGGGCCTCACCTGCTCGGGGCAATCCCCTCAACGGGATGGGGCCCTCTGGCACCGATTCAATCCATCTCAATCTGAAAAAAAAGGTAGGACAAGAGTCAAACTGTTGCAGGATAACTGAGGAGCTCCAGATATCCTGTGTCCATCTACAAATCCCACCTAGAGTCCAACTACACCCCACATTACACATTCCAAGTCCCCGGGCCCTCTCCTATCGCACCAGGCTGTGCGGCAGGGCAGAGCAGCTCCGGCACATACGTGTGCTGACACCCGTGAATCAGGACAGGCAGGACAGGACAGACAACAGGGACACAACAGGAACAGAAATCTCTTGGCAAGGAAAATGGCTGCAAGGACTGAGAGAATGCAAAAGGAGATGACTGAGTTCAAACTGACGGTCAGCTGATGAGGCTCAGAGAACCCTGGAGGAAGAAGATGCTAACTGAAGGATTTATTCCAAGAACAGCAAAGATCGATGCCTAGGAATCCTATGCTCAGAATCCTCTGCCTGCCCTCACATTCTTACAAGTCCTACTCCACCACAATGGATCCAGGTGGGGCACAGCTGTCCGTACAGCTCAGAACAAGACCTGACAAGACACCTGACTGGATGCTTCCAAAGAGAGAAGAGAGTCTGATGCCTGTCTGAGCTCCCCAGTCAAAAGTTCTGTGGCCTGGATGCCAGGCCAGGGAATGCAGCGATCACAGATGCTAACAAGGATGCCAAGGTTTATGACAGGCCCCCCTAAGGTAAAAGACATTGCATACACAAACAACACATAATGCACAACAGACACATGACACGAGACACACCGGGACTGCTCTGCCCTGCGCTCCTCAGCACTGGGATCAAAAGTGAGACGTGGCTTGTATGGGGCCTAAGGGGCCACTTCATGAACACCCCCCACCTCCAAATCGGACCCAAAAACCCCTGCCAGTAATTCCCAAACCAGCACCATGCCTTCATCCCCTCTGTGGGTCACAGCCCTCTACTTATCTCTCAGACATCTGGGGATGCCAGTCTGTCTCAGGTGCATAGAAAGGCCACCTCGTCAGCTGGGAAGGTCCTGCTGGCACCGGGCTGGTGTCTCTCAAACAGCTAGATTAAAGAGAACCAAACATCAGTGCCTGACCTTGGCACCGCATCGGCCAAAACCCCACCACTCTGCTACTCACCGCGCTCCTAAGAAGGCCCGGCACCTCCTAACCCTGACCCTCTGCGACACCTGGAATGCAGCTACACCTGAAAGAAAGCTAGAACATATGTCAAACACCACCAGGGTAACTCACAAGCTGCAAACACCTTATGTCAATCTAGGAAGAGCAGCTAGAGCCCAAGTACAGCCCACGTCACAAATTCCAACTCCCCATGGTTTGTCCTACTGAAGCACGCCATGCAGCAGGGCAGAACAGCTCCGGCACAAATACCTGCAGACACCCGTGACACAGAACGTGACAAACAGGGGGACGTGAAACACGACACATCATGCTTGTGGTGGGGGCCTCGAGGGAAGAGGGCAAAAGGGACCCCAAAGACACACTAGGGAACACGGCACACCGGACAACACGACGCACACCGGAGCTGTTCTGCACTGCCCGCCTGAAAGCTGCCATCAAAAGTAGAGTCTCTCCCTTTAGCTGTCCTAAGAGGCCCTTGGACAAGATTGCCTTTCCCTCTGCTCATTTTTAAATCTGCCCCAAGAACTCCCAACCCACTATTCACTCATCTCCAGGCCATGGCCCCCGACTTATCTTTTGGATGATCGGTGACGTGGATCCACGTTGCACCTGAAATGAGTCTGCCTCCGAGGGCCTCATGAGTGCCGAGGAGCCTCTTGGTCAGCTACAATAAAGTAAACCGAAACCAAAGTGTGATCCAGAGTTACGCGGGCCAAATCCCTGCAAGTCAGCTACTTGCCCTTTCCTGAGTGTGCCTGGCTCCCTCAGGCTCCAGCTTCATCCTGATTCCAAGGCTGTGGCCTTCATTAGGGGTGGCACCTGGGTAAGAGAAAGGCAAAGTTAAATGGCATTGCTGTGAGTGCAGTGGATGACCTTGTGTGCTGTAACACACGGGAATGCCTCTGCTAGGCTTCTGAACAGCCTTGTGTGGGGGGGCCCTCAAATAAACAAATAAACACCCTTTCTCACCCTGCTGCCTGCAAACCCCCTCCCAAGAACTCCTAAATGGATACCTGATCACCCTCTCTCTCCCATGCACAACCCTCAACTCACCTGAAGCTTCAATCTCAAACATCATCCTTGACACTGGGCAGACCTCTCTTGCGACATGATCCATCTGCTGAAAAATTGTTGTTCTTGAGAGCTGAGCAATAAGAACCATTTCTCTCCACTGCTCACCTTGGCTGCTGGTATCCAGATTGACTTCCTAAAAAGAAAGACAAAGAACAGTGCTGTAACACAGTCACCATACACACTTCTGCTGCAGAGACAAATGGGGCCTCACCTGCTCGGGGCAATCCCCTCAACGGGATGGGGCCCTCTGGCACCGATTCAATCCATCTCAATCTGAAAAAAAAGGTAGGACAAGAGTCAAACTGTTGCAGGATAACTGAGGAGCTCCAGATATCCTGTGTCCATCTACAAATCCCACCTAGAGTCCAACTACACCCCACATTACACATTCCAAGTCCCCGGGCCCTCTCCTATCGCACCAGGCTGTGCGGCAGGGCAGAGCAGCTCCGGCACATACGTGTGCTGACACCCGTGAATCAGGACAGGCAGGACAGGACAGACAACAGGGACACAACAGGAACAGAAATCTCTTGGCAAGGAAAATGGCTGCAAGGACTGAGAGAATGCAAAAGGAGATGACTGAGTTCAAACTGACGGTCAGCTGATGAGGCTCAGAGAACCCTGGAGGAAGAAGATGCTAACTGAAGGATTTATTCCAAGAACAGCAAAGATCGATGCCTAGGAATCCTATGCTCAGAATCCTCTGCCTGCCCTCACATTCTTACAAGTCCTACTCCACCACAATGGATCCAGGTGGGGCACAGCTGTCCGTACAGCTCAGAACAAGACCTGACAAGACACCTGACTGGATGCTTCCAAAGAGAGAAGAGAGTCTGATGCCTGTCTGAGCTCCCCAGTCAAAAGTTCTGTGGCCTGGATGCCAGGCCAGGGAATGCAGCGATCACAGATGCTAACAAGGATGCCAAGGTTTATGACAGGCCCCCCTAAGGTAAAAGACATTGCATACACAAACAACACATAATGCACAACAGACACATGACACGAGACACACCGGGACTGCTCTGCCCTGCGCTCCTCAGCACTGGGATCAAAAGTGAGACGTGGCTTGTATGGGGCCTAAGGGGCCACTTCATGAACACCCCCCACCTCCAAATCGGACCCAAAAACCCCTGCCAGTAATTCCCAAACCAGCACCATGCCTTCATCCCCTCTGTGGGTCACAGCCCTCTACTTATCTCTCAGACATCTGGGGATGCCAGTCTGTCTCAGGTGCATAGAAAGGCCACCTCGTCAGCTGGGAAGGTCCTGCTGGCACCGGGCTGGTGTCTCTCAAACAGCTAGATTAAAGAGAACCAAACATCAGTGCCTGACCTTGGCACCGCATCGGCCAAAACCCCACCACTCTGCTACTCACCGCGCTCCTAAGAAGGCCCGGCACCTCCTAACCCTGACCCTCTGCGACACCTGGAATGCAGCTACACCTGAAAGAAAGCTAGAACATATGTCAAACACCACCAGGGTAACTCACAAGCTGCAAACACCTTATGTCAATCTAGGAAGAGCAGCTAGAGCCCAAGTACAGCCCACGTCACAAATTCCAACTCCCCATGGTTTGTCCTACTGAAGCACGCCATGCAGCAGGGCAGAACAGCTCCGGCACAAATACCTGCAGACACCCGTGACACAGAACGTGACAAACAGGGGGACGTGAAACACGACACATCATGCTTGTGGTGGGGGCCTCGAGGGAAGAGGGCAAAAGGGACCCCAAAGACACACTAGGGAACACGGCACACCGGACAACACGACGCACACCGGAGCTGTTCTGCACTGCCCGCCTGAAAGCTGCCATCAAAAGTAGAGTCTCTCCCTTTAGCTGTCCTAAGAGGCCCTTGGACAAGATTGCCTTTCCCTCTGCTCATTTTTAAATCTGCCCCAAGAACTCCCAACCCACTATTCACTCATCTCCAGGCCATGGCCCCCGACTTATCTTTTGGATGATCGGTGACGTGGATCCACGTTGCACCTGAAATGAGTCTGCCTCCGAGGGCCTCATGAGTGCCGAGGAGCCTCTTGGTCAGCTACAATAAAGTAAACCGAAACCAAAGTGTGATCCAGAGTTACGCGGGCCAAATCCCTGCAAGTCAGCTACTTGCCCTTTCCTGAGCGTGCCTGGCTCCCTCAGGCTCCAGCTTCATCCTGATTCCAAGGCTGTGGCCTTCATTAGGGGTGGCACCTGGGTAAGAGAAAGGCAAAGTTAAATGGCATTGCTGTGAGTGCAGTGGATGACCTTGTGTGCTGTAACACACGGGAATGCCTCTGCTAGGCTTCTGAACAGCCTTGTGTGGGGGGGCCCTCAAATAAACAAATAAACACCCTTTCTCACCCTGCTGCCTGCAAACCCCCTCCCAAGAACTCCTAAATGGATACCTGATCACCCTCTCTCTCCCATGCACAACCCTCAACTCACCTGAAGCTTCAATCTCAAACATCATCCTTGACACTGGGCAGACCTCTCTTGCGACATGATCCATCTGCTGAAAAATTGTTGTTCTTGAGAGCTGAGCAATAAGAACCATTTCTCTCCACTGCTCACCTTGGCTGCTGGTATCCAGATTGACTTCCTAAAAAGAAAGACAAAGAACAGTGCTGTAACACAGTCACCATACACACTTCTGCTGCAGAGACAAATGGGGCCTCACCTGCTCGGGGCAATCCCCTCAACGGGATGGGGCCCTCTGGCACCGATTCAATCCATCTCAATCTGAAAAAAAAGGTAGGACAAGAGTCAAACTGTTGCAGGATAACTGAGGAGCTCCAGATATCCTGTGTCCATCTACAAATCCCACCTAGAGTCCAACTACACCCCACATTACACATTCCAAGTCCCCGGGCCCTCTCCTATCGCACCAGGCTGTGCGGCAGGGCAGAGCAGCTCCGGCACATACGTGTGCTGACACCCGTGAATCAGGACAGGCAGGACAGGACAGACAACAGGGACACAACAGGAACAGAAATCTCTTGGCAAGGAAAATGGCTGCAAGGACTGAGAGAATGCAAAAGGAGATGACTGAGTTCAAACTGACGGTCAGCTGATGAGGCTCAGAGAACCCTGGAGGAAGAAGATGCTAACTGAAGGATTTATTCCAAGAACAGCAAAGATCGATGCCTAGGAATCCTATGCTCAGAATCCTCTGCCTGCCCTCACATTCTTACAAGTCCTACTCCACCACAATGGATCCAGGTGGGGCACAGCTGTCCGTACAGCTCAGAACAAGACCTGACAAGACACCTGACTGGATGCTTCCAAAGAGAGAAGAGAGTCTGATGCCTGTCTGAGCTCCCCAGTCAAAAGTTCTGTGGCCTGGATGCCAGGCCAGGGAATGCAGTGATCACAGATGCTAACAAGGATGCCAAGGTTTATGACAGGCCCCCCTAAGGTAAAAGACATTGCATACACAAACAACACATAATGCACAACAGACACATGACACGAGACACACCGGGACTGCTCTGCCCTGCGCTCCTCAGCACTGGGATCAAAAGTGAGACGTGGCTTGTATGGGGCCTAAGGGGCCACTTCATGAACACCCCCCACCTCCAAATCGGACCCAAAAACCCCTGCCAGTAATTCCCAAACCAGCACCATGCCTTCATCCCCTCTGTGGGTCACAGCCCTCTACTTATCTCTCAGACATCTGGGGATGCCAGTCTGTCTCAGGTGCATAGAAAGGCCACCTCGTCAGCTGGGAAGGTCCTGCTGGCACCGGGCTGGTGTCTCTCAAACAGCTAGATTAAAGAGAACCAAACATCAGTGCCTGACCTTGGCACCGCATCGGCCAAAACCCCACCACTCTGCTACTCACCGCGCTCCTAAGAAGGCCCGGCACCTCCTAACCCTGACCCTCTGCGACACCTGGAATGCAGCTACACCTGAAAGAAAGCTAGAACATATGTCAAACACCACCAGGGTAACTCACAAGCTGCAAACACCTTATGTCAATCTAGGAAGAGCAGCTAGAGCCCAAGTACAGCCCACGTCACAAATTCCAACTCCCCATGGTTTGTCCTACTGAAGCACGCCATGCAGCAGGGCAGAACAGCTCCGGCACAAATACCTGCAGACACCCGTGACACAGAACGTGACAAACAGGGGGACGTGAAACACGACACATCATGCTTGTGGTGGGGGCCTCGAGGGAAGAGGGCAAAAGGGACCCCAAAGACACACTAGGGAACACGGCACACCGGACAACACGACGCACACCGGAGCTGTTCTGCACTGCCCGCCTGAAAGCTGCCATCAAAAGTAGAGTCTCTCCCTTTAGCTGTCCTAAGAGGCCCTTGGACAAGATTGCCTTTCCCTCTGCTCATTTTTAAATCTGCCCCAAGAACTCCCAACCCACTATTCACTCATCTCCAGGCCATGGCCCCCGACTTATCTTTTGGATGATCGGTGACGTGGATCCACGTTGCACCTGAAATGAGTCTGCCTCCGAGGGCCTCATGAGTGCCGAGGAGCCTCTTGGTCAGCTACAATAAAGTAAACCGAAACCAAAGTGTGATCCAGAGTTACGCGGGCCAAATCCCTGCAAGTCAGCTACTTGCCCTTTCCTGAGTGTGCCTGGCTCCCTCAGGCTCCAGCTTCATCCTGATTCCAAGGCTGTGGCCTTCATTAGGGGTGGCACCTGGGTAAGAGAAAGGCAAAGTTAAATGGCATTGCTGTGAGTGCAGTGGATGACCTTGTGTGCTGTAACACACGGGAATGCCTCTGCTAGGCTTCTGAACAGCCTTGTGTGGGGGGGCCCTCAAATAAACAAATAAACACCCTTTCTCACCCTGCTGCCTGCAAACCCCCTCCCAAGAACTCCTAAATGGATACCTGATCACCCTCTCTCTCCCATGCACAACCCTCAACTCACCTGAAGCTTCAATCTCAAACATCATCCTTGACACTGGGCAGACCTCTCTTGCGACATGATCCATCTGCTGAAAAATTGTTGTTCTTGAGAGCTGAGCAATAAGAACCATTTCTCTCCACTGCTCACCTTGGCTGCTGGTATCCAGATTGACTTCCTAAAAAGAAAGACAAAGAACAGTGCTGTAACACAGTCACCATACACACTTCTGCTGCAGAGACAAATGGGGCCTCACCTGCTCGGGGCAATCCCCTCAACGGGATGGGGCCCTCTGGCACCGATTCAATCCATCTCAATCTGAAAAAAAAGGTAGGACAAGAGTCAAACTGTTGCAGGATAACTGAGGAGCTCCAGATATCCTGTGTCCATCTACAAATCCCACCTAGAGTCCAACTACACCCCACATTACACATTCCAAGTCCCCGGGCCCTCTCCTATCGCACCAGGCTGTGCGGCAGGGCAGAGCAGCTCCGGCACATACGTGTGCTGACACCCGTGAATCAGGACAGGCAGGACAGGACAGACAACAGGGACACAACAGGAACAGAAATCTCTTGGCAAGGAAAATGGCTGCAAGGACTGAGAGAATGCAAAAGGAGATGACTGAGTTCAAACTGACGGTCAGCTGATGAGGCTCAGAGAACCCTGGAGGAAGAAGATGCTAACTGAAGGATTTATTCCAAGAACAGCAAAGATCGATGCCTAGGAATCCTATGCTCAGAATCCTCTGCCTGCCCTCACATTCTTACAAGTCCTACTCCACCACAATGGATCCAGGTGGGGCACAGCTGTCCGTACAGCTCAGAACAAGACCTGACAAGACACCTGACTGGATGCTTCCAAAGAGAGAAGAGAGTCTGATGCCTGTCTGAGCTCCCCAGTCAAAAGTTCTGTGGCCTGGATGCCAGGCCAGGGAATGCAGCGATCACAGATGCTAACAAGGATGCCAAGGTTTATGACAGGCCCCCCTAAGGTAAAAGACATTGCATACACAAACAACACATAATGCACAACAGACACATGACACGAGACACACCGGGACTGCTCTGCCCTGCGCTCCTCAGCACTGGGATCAAAAGTGAGACGTGGCTTGTATGGGGCCTAAGGGGCCACTTCATGAACACCCCCCACCTCCAAATCGGACCCAAAAACCCCTGCCAGTAATTCCCAAACCAGCACCATGCCTTCATCCCCTCTGTGGGTCACAGCCCTCTACTTATCTCTCAGACATCTGGGGATGCCAGTCTGTCTCAGGTGCATAGAAAGGCCACCTCGTCAGCTGGGAAGGTCCTGCTGGCACCGGGCTGGTGTCTCTCAAACAGCTAGATTAAAGAGAACCAAACATCAGTGCCTGACCTTGGCACCGCATCGGCCAAAACCCCACCACTCTGCTACTCACCGCGCTCCTAAGAAGGCCCGGCACCTCCTAACCCTGACCCTCTGCGACACCTGGAATGCAGCTACACCTGAAAGAAAGCTAGAACATATGTCAAACACCACCAGGGTAACTCACAAGCTGCAAACACCTTATGTCAATCTAGGAAGAGCAGCTAGAGCCCAAGTACAGCCCACGTCACAAATTCCAACTCCCCATGGTTTGTCCTACTGAAGCACGCCATGCAGCAGGGCAGAACAGCTCCGGCACAAATACCTGCAGACACCCGTGACACAGAACGTGACAAACAGGGGGACGTGAAACACGACACATCATGCTTGTGGTGGGGGCCTCGAGGGAAGAGGGCAAAAGGGACCCCAAAGACACACTAGGGAACACGGCACACCGGACAACACGACGCACACCGGAGCTGTTCTGCACTGCCCGCCTGAAAGCTGCCATCAAAAGTAGAGTCTCTCCCTTTAGCTGTCCTAAGAGGCCCTTGGACAAGATTGCCTTTCCCTCTGCTCATTTTTAAATCTGCCCCAAGAACTCCCAACCCACTATTCACTCATCTCCAGGCCATGGCCCCCGACTTATCTTTTGGATGATCGGTGACGTGGATCCACGTTGCACCTGAAATGAGTCTGCCTCCGAGGGCCTCATGAGTGCCGAGGAGCCTCTTGGTCAGCTACAATAAAGTAAACCGAAACCAAAGTGTGATCCAGAGTTACGCGGGCCAAATCCCTGCAAGTCAGCTACTTGCCCTTTCCTGAGTGTGCCTGGCTCCCTCAGGCTCCAGCTTCATCCTGATTCCAAGGCTGTGGCCTTCATTAGGGGTGGCACCTGGGTAAGAGAAAGGCAAAGTTAAATGGCATTGCTGTGAGTGCAGTGGATGACCTTGTGTGCTGTAACACACGGGAATGCCTCTGCTAGGCTTCTGAACAGCCTTGTGTGGGGGGGCCCTCAAATAAACAAATAAACACCCTTTCTCACCCTGCTGCCTGCAAACCTCCCTCCATCCACAATAACTCCTAACTGGACACGTGCTCACCCTCCCTCTCCCCATCACAATCCTCAACTCATCAGAAGCCTCAGTCTCAAACATCATCTTGGACACTGGGCAGATCCCTCTTAAGACATCATGAATCTGCTGAAAATTTGTTGTGCTTGACACAGCTTGGTATTTCAGGGAGTCTCACTCCTCAATTAAAAAAAAAAAAAAAAAAAAAAAAAAAAAAAAAAAAAAAAAAAAAAAAAACAGAGCAAAACCAAAAATTACAAAGGCACTTTACCACCCCTAAACACAAAACCCAAAATCACAAACCTAAACATTCCCTGTGTTCTATGCTGTTTTCTTCACAGAATCTTCCAAGCCTCTGTGCTTTAGATGGCCAGCAACACCTGCTGAAAACAAGCTGAGACGAGATGAAAGAGCCTCTTCGCTGAAATGGGAGGAGAGCTCTTACCCCAACACATCCCAGACAGGGTATGAAGCCCCTCAGCCACGGCTGGGGTTAATAACCCCTGGTGGTGCCCGCCTCTCGTTCCCATGCCACCCAGGAAAAGGGAGGGAGCTAATCCCACCAAGCCCTCAGAGCAGCTGCAGCTGTTTAGCTCTGACTCAGATTCAAGGGGAGTAAAGGGCTTGTTAGAGAAGAAAGTTCTTCAGAAAAATAGCAGTACTTTCTTTTTTGCAACAACTACTTGGAGCAGAAGAACAGAAAACTGGCAAGATATAAAACTTTGTGGTAAGGTTACTTAGCTGGATAAATTGGGTAATTGAGTAATTTGCTGTTACCTTCTATAATTATTCTGTGTTTAACAAAAGCCATCTAATAAATTCACACCCAAAACTCCAGCAGCCCAGCTGGCCCTACCAAATCTCTATGTTTATGCATACAGTAAACAAAACCAAAATCCCAGTAATACCTATCAGAAGTCTATGAAAGAAACCTATTGAAATTAATCCTACCTCAAATACAAAACAACCGATGCAAAGTTAGCTTCACTCAAAAAACAATTTACACAGAGCTAATAACACCAAGAAATAAAACAACACACCATATACCACCAATGAATATAACAGTGAAGAAAAAAAAACCACTTTTTTTTTTTTTTTGTTTTTTAAACTAACTTCTTTTATTAGCTAGAACAAAAGATTTTGCCAGGACTGTAACAACAACAACTTCTTCTTCTGAAATGTCCCTTCTTCTTCCCAAATTCCTTAAAACTTCTGAATTTACATCCAAGCAAAAAGCAAAATTCGTGCACTTGTGCATTCCATGCTCCTGTCAGATTCTCTGTTTCCCTCCACATCTTCTTACACTTTCAGTCTTCACGCTGTGCTGCCGTGATGAGTTTGACGGAAGAATTGGTAAACGTTAAGAGAGGATTTCCCTGCCTCCCTCCCCAAAGCTGGTTTCCTTAGTGCATTTCACTCAATCCCAAACCGGCAATGATGCACGCTCACCTCAAGGCTCACAGCTGCTCGGCTAAACTCGGCTATTGTCGGCTGCATTCGGCTGTACTCGCCTCTTCAGCGCGGCTCTGCTCTCTGCGCTTCGGCCGAACTCGGAGCCGCTCTCTGCGCTCGGCGCGGCTCGACTCGCTTCGGCAGAACTCGGAGCCGCTCAGCGCACTCGGCGCGGCTCGGCTCGCCTCGCTTCGGCGGAACTCGGAGCCGCTCTGTACGTTCGGCGCGGCTCGGCTCGCCTCGCTTCGGCCGAACTCGGAGCCGCTCAGTGCGCTCGACGCGACTCCGCTCGGCTCCCTGAGAGCGGGCAAGCGGCGGCGCCTCACGTTAAACTCGCCCGGCTCGGGGCTCTCCTGCTGCCGCGTCCCGCGGGCGGCCCGGCCATCGCACGGACACGATCGGGAGCGCGGCGTGCCGCAGGAGCTCATTAGGCTGTGACCGCGCTCGCGCTAATTAGCGCGCACGAGAGCAGCGGGCTCGGTTCGGCTGAGCTCGGCTCGGTTCAGGCAGCCTCGCAAGCCTGGCCTCGGTTCGCTCGAGGCCGTCAGGTTCGGCCGGTCTCGCCTTGGTTCGGCTGAGCTCGTTGCATTCGGCCGAAGGCGGCGTCGTTCGTTCGTGTTTTTATAAATATCTTTCTATATTGACTGTATATTTCTATATTTAGATTTATATTTCTATAATATTTCTTTTATTCAAAATAAAACCCCCATCTCTAGCCAAATAAATACAAAAAACCACCTTCTTTCAAACGATATTGAAATATTTTTATACTTAGTATAATTATACGCACATTTATAGTTAGTTTCTTTTGATGCAGTGTATTATTAATTACATATAATATACATAAAATTCTAGAAATGGATTTAAATTATTATTTATGTATCATATCTACTGCTACAACTAATTTTTTCTTGTTTTTAAACTTTTTATATATATATATATATCTGTATTTATTTATGATATATTCCTATACTTACATTTCTACCTTCATATTATTTGTATTTATAATTTTTATAATCAAAACCCTGCCTATTGACAAATAAAAAAAGCCTGCTTTATGTAACGATTTTAAAAAATATTTTCATATTTATAATTTTCATATTTATATTTATAATTTATTCTATATTACATGAGAACACATCTGCTCCTGCACCCCAGTGGGGCTCCCTCTCCTGGGGACCTTGGGGTGCCCCAACGGCATCAGAGCCCAGAGTCTTCACCCTCTTCTCCTCTATTTAGAAACTACACTACAACTCTTTTCTGGAAACAAAGATATTACCTAAATCCTCTCCCCATGTCCCAGACAGATAGATATTCAGTTATTAGTTGGCTGGGCAGCAGTTTCTTAAATAGAATGATAAACAAGACGTGAACATTTTAGCTACAAGCAAATAGGCAAATCTGAACAAGGTACTGATGGCCAGCCACAGAAGTTATTTTGAAGCAATTTTTTAAACAATAAAATACTGATACCACAAAAATAAAGCAAAAAGCTAACTACTGGCTAAAAAAAAATTAACTTTTGACAGCAACAACATTCCAACCACACAGGTTTTTTCCCGATGTCATACTTTATAACTACCTCTCTTGGGAATTCTCATCATGTATCCCAAAAGGAATAAATACCTTAGAGCGTCCTAAAGCAAAAAGTAGCACACATGAGCTCCTCACACTCCCGAGAGGCCGGCACAGCGTGCACTGAGTCAGCAATGAATTCTGCTCAGTGAAGGTCTGCAAACAAAGGTTCAACTGATGAATTTAACTGATTTTAAAGGGAGGTTTTCTAAGCACTGAAGCACAACAAAGAACAAGCAACAACAATTCTTAAAAAAATCTGCAAGTTTTATTTAGCATATATGTGACTGATTTCCATGCTGTGGCTTCTCACTTTGATTTGTCTGTAGGTTCAGGAAGATGACAATGCACACTCTGCCCTCCCTGAGCCCCCCACAGCAGCTGAGCGCTGCTCTGTGTGCTCAGATCATCAGGAACTGGATTACACGTGCCCGGATGGACTGGAACTGCTCTGCTGCAGATTCAGGAGACGATGGCACAGAGGGGCTGGCCGAGGCGTCGTCCCAATTCCATTTCTGTGTGACGAGAAGCAGTTCGTTCCCAACAGCTGCAACAATCCCCAGCTCCCTTCCACGGTGAGTACCGATGGCACACAAATGGCAGCCCGAGGAAATCGTGTTCTGGGCTCTAAGTGGTTGGGACAGGGTCTGATTTGTTGTTTTGTACTTGTATGAAGATTAGTACAACAGGGCTCTGATGGATGACATGGCAACACAGAATTAAAAACTCCTCGATAGGATTACATCGACTTCTAGGAAAAGACAAAAGCTTAGGACCCTTCTGAAATCTACTTTTAATCCAAAGCACGGGGATTGTCAGCATGCTGCACCTTCCAGCTTTTCAAAGCAGCTTCCCTCTGAAGACCAGGAAACATTGATTTCTACAGAAACAACGGGCAACCCCCAGGCTAATCTCAGCACTACTGTTTAATAGGGGACCTGCCAGCATGCCAGTCCAGCTTCAAGTGTGCTTTACTTCAGTCTAACATCCCCACAAAATTCTTCTCACAACTTCCAACCCTGAAATCTTATCTTCCCCTAAAGCTTCTCTTCATTAGCAATTTCCAAGTAACATGGTATTTTTACAACATTCAAAAATGTCATGCTGGACTGTGCTAGAGAGTAATCTGCAAATATAAGCTTAGCAAAGTTTGAATTGACTTGTCCAGAGAAAAAAACTACAAGTGAACACCTACACCTGCCTACAAAGAGCTAACAAGCCCCTGGCAGCTGCCAGCATCAAAGCGCAGCGGATGTCTCTAATACAGGGTAAGGATAACAATATCACCTTCTGTTCTCTCCAGCTTCTTTTCCCTGCAGTCGTATTTTGCTTCTTATGATTTTTTTAGTCCCCGTATCTTCTTGGACAGCACCGAGCCCGACGACAAGGACACGAGAGTCTTTCCCTGCCGGGCGGAGAGAACCAGGAAAACAGTTAAAATAAGAACAGGGCAGTTTGAAATTCATACTTGCAACGAGAAGCAGCGCCTAACCAACAGAACAAAAGTAAACAAAGCATGACACCTCCCTGGGGACAGAAGACTCACAAACTCTCCAGGATTTACAATTCTAGCCACCAACCCCTTCAGGACAGCAGCCAAGTGTCCCCTGGGGTGGTGCTGCACCAAAGAACCATCTGAGAGGTTCCAAAGAGTGAAATGCACAGTATTTTGCAAAGACAAAAAATCTTGCAAAATAACAAAAATACAATAGATGTAAACTACAGGGCAAGAGTACAAGTGTTACCTTTGGCAGCTGGAACCATCCAGGTGAGCACCTGATAACTGGATCCTCACCAGAGTTTGAACCCTTCAGGACACAGAAGGGTTTTCCCCAGGAATTTCACAGACTGAGTTTTGACAGAAGCACGCTCGCCGGATCCTCAGAAACGTCGCCCATTCTCCAGGCGTCTGGAGAGAACTGCAAATGGCTCTCATGTAGTTGGAGCTGGTTCTGTAAGGTCTCAGGGTGAATTTCACCAGATGCAACCAAATTGGGCAACTCCCAGTGGGACAGAAGGAACCCAAAGCTTGGGTAAGCAGAGCTGCAGCAAATACTGAGGAAACAAACATAACAGCGTAAAAGATAATAAACCATCCTTTTTTTTCCCTTGCTTTTGTTTTTTTTTTTTCTTATTCAGATCAGCATAGCAATTAAAGAGAAGGTGAAAAACTCACCATTACTGAACATTTCATCACCTGTAAGCTGAGCATCCTTAGCATAGGGGACTCCAAAGTTAAAATTCACTGATTCCTGGGAAATGAAACCAAATATCGTATGGTAAATAATCAAACAGCAGACATAAAAATTTGTTTCCTCTAAGGACTTTCAGGTACGTATGTATCTTTGCATTACACATTAGAACATACACTTTATACCATCACCTAATACATAATAATTTACCTTTAAATTTTGATAGTATAGCATGAATTTTTAACTTAAACTGGTGATCTATTATTATTCAGTTGGTGCCTAAAGTTATTTCTGCTGTCACGTTCAAAAAAACATGAATTTTTTTTACTGGAATGAGCAATTGATTTCAAAGTCATCACAAGCCCACCAAAACACAAAGCTGGGTTCACTGGACGGGTCTGTGAGCTAGAAGTAGTTAGGCTTGTACTTCCCTCTTGTTCTTCCAGAACCAATAAATGCTGTCAACAAAACCAGGATCTTTAGCCCACTGCTGTGAAAGATTCTACAAGGATGATGGTTTGATTTGTGTTTAGAAGTTTTGATTTGAAATGGCCAGTCCAATGGATAAAGACAGTTTAAGTAGTATTACATTACTATTGTTATTATTTCTATTATGATTTTTACTAGTACTACTACTATTATTATCACCTGCTACTGGAAGAAACAAACCAGTAGTACCTATACTTAATTACTTTTATTTCCAGAAAATAATAAAGAAAAAGAACCAAACCAAAAAAGTCACTTCCTACCTTTTATATCAAGGGATGAAAAATTTCTCTTGGGCTCTTCTCCAATTGATCAAGACTCATAGCACTGAAAGGCAAACAAAACAGTGCTTTATAGAAGGCCAGGTGCACGTTTCAAGGCTGAACCACCAACTGATTGCAGTGACAGCACTTACAACATGAATCGTTCCCAGAGCCTCTGTTCAATGGAATGTTCTGTGGAACTGCCATTTCTTTCCCAAAACACTAACTTCCAACACTTCCTAAACTTATCTTGTATTTTAAAACCACAGAAGTTAGTGAGACTCTGTGCGGAGGTCAGCTTTAAATTTATTTCCTTCTAAAGCACAGAGCTCTGTTCCATCACCCTTCCCTTCGGCTCTACACTGGATCATGGTGAGCATTTGAGGAGTGCTCAAGAACCAATTCGATTTCTCTCTTTTTCTAGTTCTCTCTACTCTTAAATAATGCAAGACAAGTCAAATGAAAAATGACAAGTTCAGCATCAAAGCCACACTTTTTCCCTTTGTCTGCTCAAGAACAGGCTCTAAATCCACTTCTTGCTGCCTTCAACGATTCAGACTTGCAAAACCATTTTGACATGTTTTACAGCTTTATCATAACCCACAGAACGCAAGCTCTGTATTACAGGAAAAGGTAATTCACAGGCCAATATCTAAAGAGACCACTTACTTGTAAATACATACCTTGATAGAGATCGCACTGAGAACGTTTCTGTGGGACTCTAAGGGAGACATATTTTCTGAGTATCCTGTAAACAAGAAAAGCTACGATATATTACAAGACATCCCCACTTTTTCTACATATTCAAATAGGATTTTTAATAAAAACAATTCAGTTAAAAAAGAAGGAAGAAAATCAAGGTAATTTTACTCAGCTATATTTACTCCTGATTTAGAGGGAAAAAAAAGTCACGGGTGCTGCAAAGAAAAAAAAAGTGAACCATAAACGCTTACAGTAGAATTTTAAAACAAGTGCTTGCATAAAAGAATCTTACGGAACGTGAAGTAGAACAAAAAGTGAAACCACTATCAGACCTGCCTATTTTCTCACCATTGTACAAGAAAATCCTAAAAGCATTATAAAGTCGCTGCCTAAAACCGGTCATGGGATGTAACCAAGAACAATTGAGGCATTTGCTAATCTAGACAGAAACCTTTTCTGGATGCAAGTGTCAGATCACAAGTTTTGTCTTTCAGAAGCTCGACAATGCTGGAAAGCATTTTCCCTGGGGCTCGGGAGGGCAGGGGCGGAAGGGGGGGTGACTTTGCAGCTCGCACCTGTGCCATCCGAAGCATACAGCCCGCCCGCTCCCTGCGCTGGGCATTCTCCCGGCCATCTCTGGCTTTACCGCTCAGCGCCGCTCCATCCGCTGTCACGGCACAAAGAGCCACGAGCACTAACGCAGGCAGCAACCCCGTCATGCCGGCGATACCGCAGCGCTCCCTGCTCGCAGCGCCCAACACGCGGCGGAGCCGCCTCCGCCCGCAGCACCGGCAGCAGCCCGAGGGAGACGGCTGCAGCTCGGGGGCTCCTCCGGCGCCTCCGCCAGCCCGAGGGCGGCCGCCCCACCGGGACCGCGGCAGCGCCCGGCGCCGCTCGCCCGGGGCGGCTCCTGCAGCTCCCGGCCCGCGGCAGCAAAGCACCGCCTCGCCCTCCGCCATCGGCGGGCGGCAGCGCCCCCGCCCCCGGCACCGCTGAGTGCGGCCGAGGAACCGGGCGGACGCTCCTTCCGCGCTGCTCAGCTCCGCGCGGGCGGCCAGACGGAGGCTGCGCCCCTCCAGCGTCGCTGTCCCGCGCGGGAGAGGCGCCGGCAGCTGCGCGCGCACAGCCCCGCGCGGCCGCCTGGCACGCCAGCCACTCATGTGCCGCGTCAGCCGTTGCGTCACACGCCGCGCCAGCAGCATGGCCTGCCGGGAGTTGTAGTCTCGGGCTGACAGCCACCGCTCCGTCCCCCGCCACCGGGAGCTGCAGTCCCTCCTGGGCATCAAACAGGTCCTTCGCCCCAGGGCTGGGAAGGACCTGAGGCAGCACCGCTCCTCTCCAATGCCCTCTCTTTTTCCCTCCAACTCTTTTTACTTTTTTCACTCTGTTTTTCACCACTTCCCTTCCCCTTCCCTTCCCCTTTCCTTTCCTTCCCCTTTCCTTTCCTTTCCTTTCCTTTCCTTTCCTTTCCTTTCCTTTCCTTTCCTTTCCTTTCCTTTCCTTTCCTTTCCTTTCCTTTCCTTTCCTTTCCTTTCCTTTCCTTTCCTTTCCTTTCCTTTCCTTTCCTTTCCTTTCCTTTCCTTTCCCTTCCCTTTCCCTTCCCTTTCCCTTCCCCTTTCTTGTATTTCTAATCTTGGTTTACCTTTCCACCTTTAGAATAAAAAAGCAGCAGTAGAAACTTTCAGGCTACCCGAGAGTAAAAAAAAAAAAAATCCAAAACGAAAATGATTTAAAGAAAACTATTTATTCCCTGGGAGCCTGAAATTTTCTACTGCTGCACGTGACATAGAGCTTTTATTCCTTCTTACAGATAGTTGATATTTTATATATATTTATCGTTTATATTGATGCATTATATTAATAACAATATATAATATGCACCTTATTCAAAAAATATACGGGAAATATTTTTTAAATTATTTACCATATCTACTGCTACAACTTATTTTTCCTTATATTTCTAATTTTTATATAAATCTTTAATGTGTTTATGATATATTTCTATACTTATATTTCTACCTTTATATTATTTGTATTTGTAATTTTTACACGAAAACCCCTGCTTTGGCAAAGAAAAAACAAAACCATCCATTATTTTAAACTACCTAAATATTTCTTTATATTAATATTTATCATAATATACAACAAATGATAGATATAGATAGATAGATATATCACATCCGTATTTATATCTATTTTATATCCATTTCCGATAATATTTTTCATAAAATAAAATATATTTTCATAAAATATAATATGCAGTATTACTTGTATTATATATTGTATCAATTTATGTTATTTTACATTTACAATTTAATATTAATTTTTTATATATCTGCATATAGTTGCAATACATTTATATATTTGTATTTTTGTTTGGGTTGTATTTACATTTATATTCTCTATTCATATATCTATAAACATACACAATACTCTATTAAAATTAGAATAACTTATTGTAACATATAATGACTTATGTTACATGTTAAATTTTAAAAATTGACCGAATATATAAAAATAAAATTGGCTCATTCCCATTGCTACACATCTATTTCTTTTGTTTCAATATAGTTAGAGTCATAATTGCATATTTAAAATCCAATTCCTAAATGAAACGACAAAACAAACAGCGTCAAATTCCCACCAATGTCTTCCAAAAACATCAAGATACCTCCAACAGCCAAACAAGTGTCAGCAAAAAAACAAAGAACACTCTTTTCAATAACAATTCTCATCACGACAGAAAAATGGAACCAAAATAAAAGAAAATCCTATAGAAACACACACAGCAAATTACAAAAAGTACTAAAAAAAAGTCAAACCAATCTACTAAACTCAAGCCAGTGCCACTCACCCTGAATGACGTTACTAAAAAAAAAAACCCAACAAAATTCTACCTCTACACTAACTCAAGGAATAAACAATCCTCTGTAAAAATAACTTTAAAACCTGAACTAATTAACAAAATGGAAAAACATCTCAACCACTAAAAACTAAGAAATTAACTACCCAAATAAATAAATACTTTAAAAACCCACCATATAAATACCCATGTTCCCAAAGAAAACCCTGATAAACAATACTCAAATACATTAAAAGACAACAACAACAACAACAAGAAAATAAAGAAACCAACAACAGGAATAATACCAAAAACCAGATAAACTTAAATCTGCAACCAAAAAATTATTCCCAACTGAATAAACCCATAGTGCCTCAAGCTATCAAAATAAAAATACCACCTAGAAACAAACACAAAGACTAAAGACAAACGTAACCATAAACAATGTCCCCCAAATTACCCGTAGCCATAAAACATACACTACAATCAAATAAACCAAACAAATAAAAGCCCTGGAAGACGATAAACACACATGCAATTATAAAGATTAAAAACCCGCTGCTATGAACGACAGGACGCTACCTCAAGCCCCCCAAAACAAACACTACACACTCACGCTAATAAAAGCCACCGCAACAGAATTAAAATGCGAACCGCTGCTTCACGCTACGACCCGTAAAAACCACTGCGCTCCCTTCTAAACATAATACCCGGGAAAAAAAAAAAAAAAATCCGACTACAAAACCCAATCCAAAACAAACCATTATCATCCCTACCGGCACCGAGAACCGTGCCCCTCAGGAAGAACACCGTATCCCTTAGCGGACACCCGCTGCAAACCAAACCCAGCGATGCCACCCAGCCTCCAAAGCGCCTCCGAGCCACGGCACCGCCGAACCTGGTGCGGCCGAACCCCGCGCTCGCTGCCGGCCCCGGACGGAGCGCGGCTCCCGGCAGGAAAGCGGCTCCTGCGGCGGCTGCTCCGGCACGCGGGGCCGGCGCCGCCCCGGGGAGCCCCGCCCGCTGCCCCTGCCCGGCGGGGCCGGCACCGGGCCCGGGGCTACCGGCGGCGCCCGAGCCCCGCGCCCGGAGCGGACGGAGCGGCCGGCACCGCCCGGGCCGGCGCAGCAGCGCCCGCGCCGCCTCTGCCGCCCTTGGCCGGCCCGGCCCGGCTCCCCTCGGCTCCGCGCGGCTCGCACCGGCGCGGCTCCGCCACTGCCGCCCTTGGCCGGCCCGGCCGCGCCGAATCCCCCGTGCGCCCCGGCAGCTGCCCGGGCCGTGCCAGCAGCGCTCCCGAGCGGGAACGTTCCGGGCCGGGCCGCGGGCACGAGAAGCGCCCTCCAATGCAGCGGCACAGCCCCATTGCAGCCCTGCAAACGCTGCCGGAGCTGCGGCTTCCCGCAAGCCAACCCCGAAACCGCAGACGGGGCGCACCTCACTTCAACAAGGGCAAAGAAATGCGTTCTCCCCTAAAATTTCACCCCCTAGGAGAGCAGAAAAGAAGGGGCGCTCCCCAAATGAAAGCCTTCGACTGATGGGAAAGGGCGATTTCAACCTCCATTCAAACCCTTCAAAAGGAGGGACACAAGGGCTGCCCCCTCCATTTAAACCCGAGGGTGATGAAAATGGGGTGGGCTGCCTTCAAATCAAACCCATAATGCCACAAGAATACTTTTCCCATTCCCCTTAGAATAGAACGCAAGGATTCCCTGTCACCCCCGGGATACCCCTAACAGCCTGGAAAAGGCAGCTTTTCCTGCAATCAACACCCTTAAATCCACAAGTCAAGAGGGATCCCCTCAGGTCAAACGCAGACAATAAAAGAAGAGGAGCTGCTTCCTTCTCCTTAATTCCTTTTGTCTTCATAAGCTCCATTTTTGTTCCTGGGGAACCGGGGAGGGACTAGCAAGATGAAATTGCAAAGGGGAAGGAGAAAATTCCCCGCTCCAAACCCACACGGGCTCACCTGTTCGGCTGCTGCTCCCCGGCACAAAGATTTGTCCCTCGGCACCTCCTTTAAGCGATGCTCCACGTACCCAAGCGCGGATCCAGGTGTCCCCCCGACCCTGTGGGAAGCTCTCGCAGTCCTTCCATGAGACAGCGCCGGGAGCGGCCCATAAACCCCTCCACTCAGCAGTTCCATGCAAAAGGGAGCTGAGGCAAAGCCTCCCCCTAAAACAGCCTCGTCCTGGCCCCTCATCATCCTCACACTCACACCTGGTGCTGATCTGAGCCCCCATCATCCTCACACTCACACCTGGGCTGCTCCGAGCCCCCATCATCCTAACAGCTCACACCTGGGCTGCTCCGAGCCCCCATCATCCTCACACACACCTGGTGCTGATCTGAGGCCCCATCATATATTTTTCATATTTATAGTCGCATGTATATTTAGAATTTATATTACTGTATAATAAAAATTATATTATATATTGCATCTCTTCATGTTAGTTACATAGATTTCTATTTCTATTCATAGTTTGGTATTATATTTTTGTATCTCTATATATTTATTATATATTTCTGTGTGTCAATTTACATTTCTATAGTACTTATATTATTTAAAATAAAACCCTGCCTCTAATGAAATAAAAAGCAAAGACACCCCTTTATTTAAAACACATTTAAAAGTTTAAAAATAATTTTGTTTGTCATAATTCTATTCACATCTATATTTGTAATTTTCATTTGTTATATTTATAGATATTATATATATTGGAGAGAATACCTTTTTATATAATAATAGATATTTTCTTTTGACACAATAGATTTCTTTTACTTATATTTATATGTATTAAATATTTATTGATATCGACATATATATATGGTATATTTGGATTTCTAGTTTTATATTTTTTATGAAATCTCCAGCCCATACCCCAACAAAAGCCAAACAATCCCCAATTTATTTAAACTATATTTAAACATAAATCCTGTCACGGCTGCATTGCACAGCAGTGCCCCAAACTAATCTGACACTTGCTCATCTCCTGGACCTGAAACTGAACCCGCTCACCTTGATCGCACCTGGCAGAACCATTTTCGTACCTTTTTCTGGCATATCTTGTTTTTGGTTTTTTTTGTCTTGAGTTTTTGTGGCCTTTATTGCCACTCTTTCTTGCCTTGTTTCTTGGGGCTTTTACTCCCTTTTTCCTTGATTTTTTTCTGGCATTTCTTGGGGTTTTTTCTTCATTTCTTCTTGCCCATCTTGTTGGGGTTTTTTTTGGTTTTTCCTTGCCCCCCTTTGGGTTTTTTTTTTCAGGTGTTTTTTGTTTTTTGTTGTTTTTTTTTTTTTCCCTGGGTTTTTCTTGGCCTTTTTTTTTTTCTTTTCTGGATTTTTTCTTCCCCATCTTGGTTTTTTGTTCTGATTTTATTTCTTGCCCACTTTGGGGTTTTTCTCTGGTCTGTTTTCAGGGATTTTTCTTGCCCATCTTGGGTTCTTTTGTGGGTTTTTTTTTTTTTTTTCTCTGCCTTTCTTACGGTTTTTTCTGTTTCTTTTTATTTTTTTTTTCCTGGGATTTTTCTCCCCCATCTTGGGGGTTTATTCTGGACTTTTTCATGCCCATCTTGGGGTTTTCTTCTGCGTTTTTTTCTTGCCCATCTTGTTCTTGTTTTTGGTTTTTTTTTGTTTTTTTTTTTTTTTTTTGTTTTCTTTATTTTGTTTTTTTCCTGTTTTTTTTTTTTTTCTGTGGTATTTCTGGGATTTTTCTTGCCCATCTTGGATTTTTCGGGGAGGGGAGGTTTCTCACCCATCTCGAGTTTTTTTTTTATGTGGGTTTGTTTTTTGTTGTTTTTTTTTTTTTTTTTCTTTTTCGTTTTCTTTTTTGTTTTGTTTTTTTTTCCCCTAGGTTTCTCCTTGCCCTCCTCGTTTTTGGGTTTTTTGTCTGTCTTCCTTCCTCCCTTCCTGTCCTTCCTTCTTTCTTCCTTTCATTTCATTTCCTTTCCTTATTTTCTTTTATTCTTTTTCTTTCTTTCTTTCCCTGCATTTCTAATCTTGGTTTTCCTTTCTAGCTTTAGAATAAAAGAGCAGCAGTAGTAACTTTCAAGCTACCTGGGATTAAAAAAACTCCAAAACGAAAATGATTTAAAGAAAACGAGTTATTCCCTGGGAGCCTGAAATTTTCTACTGCTGACCCTGATATAGAGCTTTTATTCCTTCTTATAGATAGTTGATATTTTATACTTTATACAGCGCCCCCTGCCGTGTGCATGGGCGCACTGCAGGCACAGCGCTCCCTGCCGTCTGCACAGGCGCACTGCAGGCACAGCGCTGCGGCGTCGCCTTTTACGACAGTCGCGCTTTACGGCAGTCTTTACGGCAGTCGCGCTTTACGGCACCTTTTGCGACAGTCGCGCTTCACAGCAGTCTTTGCAACAGCTTTGCTTTACGGCACCCTTTACGACAGTCGCGCTTTACGGCAGTCTTTACGACAGTCGCGCTTTACGGCACCTTTTACGACAGTCGCGCTTTACGGCACTCTTTACGACAGTCGCGCTTTACGGCACCTTTTACGACAGTCGCGCTTTACGGCACCTTTTACGACAGTTTTTTCTTGCCCATCTTGGCGTTTTTTCTGTTTTTTTTTTCTTGCCAGTCTTGGGGGGTTATTTCCAGATTGCTTCTTGCCCATCTTGGGGGATTTTTTCTGAGTTTTTTCCTGGATTGCTCTTGCCCATCCTTGGGTTTTTTTCCAGTTTTTTTTTCTGTTTTTTTTTTTTTTTTTTTCTTGGTTTTTTAAGGTTTTTCTCTGGGCTATCTTGTTTTTTTTTCCTGGGAGTTTTCTCGCCCATCTTGGGGTTTTTTCCTTGGTTTTCTGTGGGTGTTTTCTGGGTTTTTTCTTGCCCATCTTGGGGTTTTTTTTCTTGTTTTTTTCCCTGTTTTTTTTTTTCCTGGTTTTCCCGGGGTTTTTTCTGGTCCATTCAGCATTTTTTTCCTGGGATTCTTCTTGCCGATCTTGGTGTTTTTTCTGGTTTTTCCTTGCCCCCTTGAGTTTTTTTTTTCAGTTTTTTTGTTTTTTTTTTTCCTGGGTTTTTCTTTTCTGGATTTTTTCTTCCCCATCTTGGTTTTTTGTTGTGATTTTTTTTCTTACCCATCTTGGGATTTTTCTCTGGTCTGTTTTCAGGGATTTTTCTTGCCCCTCTTGGTTTTTTTCTGTGTTTTTTTTTTTCCTCTGCCTTTCTTACATATTTTTCTGGTTTTTTTTGTTTTTTTTTTTTTCTGGGCTTTTTCATGCCCATCTTGAGGTTTTCTTCTGTGTTTTTTTCTTGCCCTTGATGTTGTTTTATGGGTATTTTTGGTTTTGTCTTTATTTTGTTTTTTTCCTGTTTTTTTTTCTGTGGTATTTCTGGGATTTTTCTTGCCCATCTTGGATTTTTCGGGGGGGGGGGGGGGGGGGGTTTCCTCACCCATCCCGAGGTTTTTTTCTGTGGGTTTTTTTTTTGGTTTTTTTTCCTTTTGTTTTTCTTTTTCCTAGGTTTCTCCTTGCCCTTCTAGTTTTTGGGTTTTTTTGTCTGTCTTTCTTTCTTTCTTTCTTTCTTTCTCTCTCTCTTTCTCTCTCTGCATTTCTAATCTTGGTTTTCCTTTCTAGCTTTAGAATAAAAAAGCAGCAGTAGTAACTTTCAGGCTACCTGGGAGTAAAAAAAACTCTTAAACGAAAATGATTTAAAGAAAACTATTCATTCCCTGGGAGCCTGAAATTTTCTACTGCTGCACTTGACAGAGAGCTTTTATCCCTTCTTATCGATAGTTGATATTTTATACTTTATACAGCGCCCCCTGCCGTCTGCACCGGCGCACTGCAGGCACAGCACTTCGCCGTCATTCAGTTCTGTTTAAACTCGGCTGAATGCGGCTTGGTTCGGCTCTTGGTCTAAACTCGTTTCAGTTCAGCTCTTCGGCTAAATTCGGTCGTATTCGGCACGTTGTCTAAATGCGGCTCAAGTCGGCTACAGTCTGCTATCGGTTCCAGTCGTCTATCATCGGCTCTTCGTGTAAACTCGGCTATTTTCGGCTGCACTGGGCTCTTCGGTTCAAGTTGGCTGTTTCCGGCCACGCTCGGCTCTTCGGTTCAAGTTGGCTGTTTCCGGCCACGCTCGGCTCTTCGGTTCAAGTTGGCTGTTTCCGGCCACGCTCGGCTCTTCGGTTCAAGTTGGCTGTTTCCGGCCACGCTCGGCTCTTCGGTTCAAGTTGGCTGTTTCCGGCCACGCTCGGCTCTTCGGTTCAAGTAGGCTGTTTCTGGCCACACTCGGCTCTTCGGAACAATTCAGCCCGGCTCGGCTGCCTCAGGGCAGGAAAGTGGACGCGAGAGGACCCCAGCACAGCGAGGCATTTACCCAGATGCCTGTAACAAACCCGCCAAAATACGCTTGCCCGCGGCGCCCCTGAGCCCACAGCATGTCTTGAGTACACATGAAACGCCACAAAAAAATCTGTCGGGGCCGCAATGACGTCGGTATTCCGTGCAGGCAGTCCAGCTACACCCACCCAGTCCTCCACTTCCCCGCCCTTTTCACCGCCATCTTGAGAAGGTCAACCAAAACTCCGTGACATCAGCCACGCGCCACTCCCAAGCTGGCGGCCTCTCGGTGCACGGCTGCAGTACCGCGCTCTGCCCACAAGGCGGCAGCACTGCCGCCCGCCCCAGCCGGGGGCGCAGCGCGCCTCGGGGCTGCAGAAGCGAAGGCGGCAATAAAGAACAGGGGCGACCCCTGCCGAAAACTGCTCTGAAATAAATGCCCCAAAACAACCGGGAAGAGGGAAAAAAAACCATCTGCCTCTAATCTAATAGGATAAAAGACAAAACAAAAACACTACACAAGAAAAAAAAAAAAAAAAAAAACACAAAAAGACATCAATTTATTTTAAAAATATTTAAGTTTTTTTTTAAATATTTTTTCATATTAACATTCACATTTCTATTTACAATGTATATTGATGTACACTGTCCATTTATACATTTCTTTTTATAAATACATTTCTATTCCATATTGCATATATCCCTAAAACTTAAACGTATTTTTGTATTTTTATACATATTTTTACATAGTAAGTATATATTTCTGTTACGATTTTTACTTCTGTAACACTTGGATTATTTAAAATAAAACCTTTACCTCCATCCAAATTAAAGCCAAAAAGAACCCCTTTTTTCTAAAGTGTATTTAAATATTTTTTAAAATTCTATTTTTCAGGTCCATATTCACATGTACATTTAAAATGTATACTTATGTATACTGTTATTTGTATTCTTCATTACATCTCTTCCTGTTATTTGTGTTTCTTTGTATTTTGTGTTTATATATATTTATATCTTGTTTGTATATCTCAATATTTAGAAATATATGACAATAATATCTACACTCATATTATTTAAAATAAAAACCCTGCCTCTAACACAATACGACTAAAAAAGACCCCAACCCTTTATTTTAAACAAAATTTAAATAGGTTTTATCCTAATGTTCAATTTTTATATTCATATTTGTATTTATAATGTATATTTAATGTATATTGCTTACTTACACATTTATCTTTACCAATGTCTATTTAAAACTAAATTTATATTCTAAATTAGATCTGATGCGAGTAGTTTTTCATAATTTTTATATCTTTTTATTCATATTTTTTTATATTTGATTAAATATTTCTGCGTCAAGATTTCTACTTCTGGAATTTTTACTACGGCAGCAGGCCATGCGGCAGGGCAGAACAGCTCCAGCACAAATGTGTGCACACACCCGTGACACAGAACGTGACAAACAGGGGGACATAAAACACAACACATCATGCTTGTGCTGAGGGGATTGAGGTGGGAAGGCAAAAGGGACCCCAAAGACACACTAGGGAACATGGCACACCGGACAACACGACAGAGACCAGAGCTGTTCTGCACTGCCCGCCTGAAAGCTGCCATCAAAAGCAGAGCCTCTCTCCCTTCAGCTGTCCTAAGAGGCCCTTGCAGAAGAGATTGCTTTCCCCTCTGCTCATTTGTAAATCTGTCCCAGGGATTCCCAACCTGCTACTCCGCCATCTCCAGGCCGTGGCCCCCGACTTATCTTTTGGATGATCAGTCATGAGAATCCACGCTGCACCTGAAATGAGTCTGCCTTGGAGGGCCTCGTGATGGCCTGTGAGCCTCTCGGTCAGCTGCAATAAAGAAAACCAAACCCAAAGTATGAGTCCAGAGTTATGTGGGCCAAATCCCTGCAAGTCAGCTACTTGCCCTTTCCTGAGCGTGCCTGGCTCCCTCAGGCTCCAGCTTCATCCTGATTCCAAGGCTGTGGCCTTCATTAGGGGTGGCACCTGGGTTAGAGAAAGGCAAAGTTAAATGGCATTCCTGTGAGTGCACTGGATGACCTTGTGTGCTCTAAGACATGGCAATGCCTCTGCTAGGCTTCTGAACAGCCTTGTGTGGGGGGGCCCTCAAATAAACACCCTTACTCACCCTGCTGCCTGCAAACCCCCCGCCAATAACTCCTAACTGGATACCTGCTCACCCTCCCTCTCCCAGTCACAATCCCCAACTCACCTGAAGCCTCAATCTCAAACATCATCCTTGACACTGGGAAGATCCCTCTTGGGACACAATGAATCTGCTGAAAAATTGTTGTGCTTGAGAGCTGAGCAATAACAACCACTTCTCTCCGCTGCTCACCTTGGCTGCTGGTATCCAGATTGACTTCCTAAAAGAAAGACAAAGAACAGTGCTGTAACACAGTCACCATACACACTTCTGCTGCAGAGACAAATGGGGCCTCACCTGCTTGGGGCAATCCCCTCACCTGGGATGGGGCCCTCTGGCACAGATTTAATCCATCTCAATCTGAAAAGAAAGTTAGGACAAGAGTCAAACTGTTGCAGGATAACTGATGAGCTCCAGATATGATGAGTCCATCTACAAAACCCATCTAGAGTCCAACTACACCCCACATTACACATTCCAGGTCCCCGGGCCCTCTCCTATTGCAGCTGGCTATGCGGCAGGGCAGAGCAGCCCCGTCCCAAATGCGTGCAGACACCCGTGACACAGGACACACAAGACATGACAAACACCGGGGACACAACAGGAATAGAAATCTCTTAGCAAGGAAAATGGCTGCAAGGACTGAGAGAACGCAAAAGAAGAAGAGTTGAAGATGACGGCGAGCTGATGAGGCTCAGAGAACCCTGGAGGAAGAAGATGCAAACGGAATGATTTATTCCAAAAACTGCAAAGATGGATGCTCGAGAATCCTACAGTCAGAACCCTCTCCCTAACATCACATCCTTACAAGTCCCAGTCTGCTATAATGGATCATTGCACAGCATGGCTGTCCGTACAGCTCAGAACAAGACCTGACAAGACATCTGACTGGATGCTTCTAAAGAGAGATGCATTTCTGATGCCTGTGTGAGCTCCCCAGTCAAAAGTTCTATGGCACGGGTGCCAGGGCGAGGAACACTGAGATCACGGATACTAGGAAAGGTTTCTGAGAGGCCCCTCGCAGGGCTAAGATAAGAGACATGAGATATCCAGACAACACACAATACACAAAAGACAAGTGACACGAGACACACCGGGACTGCTCTGCCCTGCTGCGCACCTCAGCACTGTGATCAAAAGGGAGACTTTGCTTTTATAGGGCCTAAGGGGCAACATCTTGGCTACCCTCATTGCCAGAGCCAACTCAGACCCCCAACTCAGGGAGTCCTGACCAAGCACCCCACGTTCATCTCCTCTGTGGGTCACAGCCCTCTACTTATCTCTCAGACATCTGGGGATGCTGGTCCCTGTCAGGTGTGAAGGAAGGCCACCTCGTCACCTGGGAAGGTCCTGCTGGCACCGGGCTGGGGTCTCTCAGACAGCTGGATTAAAGAGAACCAAACATCAGTGCCTGACCTTGGCACCGCATCGGTCAAAACCCCACCACTCTGCTACTCACAGTGCTCCTAAGAAGGCCCGGCACCTCCTAACCCTGACCCTCTGCATGCACACCTGAAAGAAAGTTAGAACATATGTCAAACACCTCCACAATAACTCACAAGCTTCAAACGCCCTATGTCAATCTAGGAACAGCATCTAGAGCCCAAGTACAGCCCACGCCACAAATTCCAACTCCCCATGGTTTGTCCTACTGAAGCACGCCATGCGGCAGGGCAGAACAGCTCCGGCAAAAATACCTGCAGACACCCGTGACACAGAACGTGACAAACAGGGGGACATGAAACACGACACATCATGCTTGTGGTGAGGGCCTCGAGGGGAAAAGGCAAAAGGGATCCCAAAGACACACCAGGGAACACGACACACACCGGAGCTGTTCTGCACTGCCCGCCTGAAAGCTGCCATCAAAAGCAGAGCCTCTCTCCCTTCAGCTGTCCTAAGAGGCCCTTGCAGAAGAGATTGCTTTCCCCTCTGCTCATTTGTAAATCTGTCCCAGGGATTCCCAACCTGCTACTCCGCCATCTCCAGGCCGTGGCCCCCGACTTATCTTTTGGATGATCAGTCATGAGAATCCACGCTGCACCTGAAATGAGTCTGCCTTGGAGGGCCTCGTGATGGCCTGTGAGCCTCTCGGTCAGCTGCAATAAAGAAAACCAAACCCAAAGTATGAGTCCAGAGTTATGTGGGCCAAATCCCTGCAAGTCAGCTACTTGCCCTTTCCTGAGCGTGCCTGGCTCCCTCAGGCTCCAGCTTCATCCTGATTCCAAGCCTGTGGCCTTCATTAGGGGTGGCAGCTGGGTAAGAGAAAGGCAAAGTTAAATGGCATTCCTGTGAGTGCACTGGATGACCTTGTGTGCTCTAAGACATGGCAATGCCTCTGCTAGGCTTCTGAACAGCCTTGTGTGGGGGGGCCCTCAAATAAACACCCTTACTCACCCTGCTGCCTGCAAACCCCCCGCCAATAACTCCTAACTGGATACCTGCTCACCCTCCCTCTCCCAGTCACAATCCCCAACTCACCTGAAGCCTCAATCTCAGACATCATCCTTGACACTGGGAAGATCCCTCTTGGGACACAATGAATCTGCTGAAAAATTGTTGTGCTTGAGAGCTGAGCAATAACAACCACTTCTCTCCGCTGCTCACCTTGGCTGCTGGTATCCAGATTGACTTCCTAAAAGAAAGACAAAGAACAGTGCTGTAACACAGTCACCATACACACTTCTGCTGCAGAGACAAATGGGGCCTCACCTGCTCGGGGCAATCCCCTCACCTGGGATGGGGCCCTCTGGCACAGATTTAATCCATCTCAATCTGAAAAGAAAGTTAGGACAAGAGTCAAACTGTTGCAGGATAACTGATGAGCTCCAGATATGATGAGTCCATCTACAAAACCCATCTAGAGTCCAACTACACCCCATATTACACATTCCAGGTCCCCGGGCCCTCTCCTATTGCAGCTGGCTATGCGGCAGTGCAGAGCAGCCCCGTCCCAAATGCGTGCAGACACCCGTGACACAGGACACACAAGACATGACAAACACCGGGGACACAACAGGAACAGAAATCTCTTAGCAAGGAAAATGGCTGCAAGGACTGAGAGAACGCAAAAGAAGAAGAGTTGAAGATGACGGCGAGCTGATGAGGCTCAGAGAACCCTGGAGGAAGAAGATGCAAACGGAATGATTTATTCCAAAAACTGCAAAGATGGATGCTCGAGAATCCTACAGTCAGAACCCTCTCCCTAACATCACATCCTTACAAGTCCCAGTCTGCTATAATGGATCATTGCACAGCATGGCTGTCCGTACAGCTCAGAACAAGACCTGACAAGACATCTGACTGGATGCTTCTAAAGAGAGATGCATTTCTGATGCCTGTGTGAGCTCCCCAGTCAAAAGTTCTATGGCACGGGTGCCAGGGCGAGGAACACTGAGATCACGGATACTAGGAAAGGTTTCTGAGAGGCCCCTCGCAGGGCTAAGATAAGAGACATGAGATATCCAGACAACACACAATACACAAAAGACAAGTGACACGAGACACACCGGGACTGCTCTGCCCTGCTGCGCACCTCAGCACTGTGATCAAAAGGGAGACTTTGCTTTTATAGGGCCTAAGGGGCAACATCTTGGCTACCCTCATTGCCAGAGCCAACTCAGACCCCCAACTCAGGGAGTCCTGACCAAGCACCCCACGTTCATCTCCTCTGTGGGTCACAGCCCTCTACTTATCTCTCAGACATCTGGGGATGCTGGTCCCTGTCAGGTGTGAAGGAAGGCCACCTCGTCACCTGGGAAGGTCCTGCTGGCACCGGGCTGGGGTCTCTCAGACAGCTGGATTAAAGAGAACCAAACATCAGTGCCTGACCTTGGCACCGCATCGGTCAAAACCCCACCACTCTGCTACTCACAGTGCTCCTAAGAAGGCCCGGCACCTCCTAACCCTGACCCTCTGCATGCACACCTGAAAGAAAGTTAGAACATATGTCAAACACCTCCACAATAACTCACAAGCTTCAAACGCCCTATGTCAATCTAGGAACAGCATCTAGAGCCCAAGTACAGCCCACGCCACAAATTCCAACTCCCCATGGTTTGTCCTACTGAAGCACGCCATGCGGCAGGGCAGAACAGCTCCGGCAAAAATACCTGCAGACACCCGTGACACAGAACGTGACAAACAGGGGGACATGAAACACGACACATCATGCTTGTGGTGAGGGCCTCGAGGGGAAAAGGCAAAAGGGATCCCAAAGACACACCAGGGAACACGACACACACCGGAGCTGTTCTGCACTGCCCGCCTGAAAGCTGCCATCAAAAGCAGAGCCTCTCTCCCTTCAGCTGTCCTAAGAGGCCCTTGCAGAAGAGATTGCTTTCCCCTCTGCTCATTTGTAAATCTGTCCCAGGGATTCCCAACCTGCTACTCCGCCATCTCCAGGCCGTGGCCCCCGACTTATCTTTTGGATGATCAGTCATGAGAATCCACGCTGCACCTGAAATGAGTCTGCCTTGGAGGGCCTCGTGATGGCCTGTGAGCCTCTCGGTCAGCTGCAATAAAGAAAACCAAACCCAAAGTATGAGTCCAGAGTTATGTGGGCCAAATCCCTGCAAGTCAGCTACTTGCCCTTTCCTGAGCGTGCCTGGCTCCCTCAGGCTCCAGCTTCATCCTGATTCCAAGCCTGTGGCCTTCATTAGGGGTGGCAGCTGGGTTAGAGAAAGGCAAAGTTAAATGGCATTCCTGTGAGTGCACTGGATGACCTTGTGTGCTCTAAGACATGGCAATGCCTCTGCTAGGCTTCTGAACAGCCTTGTGTGGGGGGGCCCTCAAATAAACACCCTTACTCACCCTGCTGCCTGCAAACCCCCCGCCAATAACTCCTAACTGGATACCTGCTCACCCTCCCTCTCCCAGTCACAATCCCCAACTCACCTGAAGCCTCAATCTCAAACATCATCCTTGACACTGGGAAGATCCCTCTTGGGACACAATGAATCTGCTGAAAAATTGTTGTGCTTGAGAGCTGAGCAATAACAACCACTTCTCTCCGCTGCTCACCTTGGCTGCTGGTATCCAGATTGACTTCCTAAAAGAAAGACAAAGAACAGTGCTGTAACACAGTCACCATACACACTTCTGCTGCAGAGACAAATGGGGCCTCACCTGCTCGGGGCAATCCCCTCACCTGGGATGGGGCCCTCTGGCACAGATTTAATCCATCTCAATCTGAAAAGAAAGTTAGGACAAGAGTCAAACTGTTGCAGGATAACTGATGAGCTCCAGATATGATGAGTCCATCTACAAAACCCATCTAGAGTCCAACTACACCCCACATTACACATTCCAGGTCCCCGGGCCCTCTCCTATTGCAGCTGGCTATGCGGCAGTGCAGAGCAGCCCCGTCCCAAATGCGTGCAGACACCCGTGACACAGGACACACAAGACATGACAAACACCGGGGACACAACAGGAATAGAAATCTCTTAGCAAGGAAAATGGCTGCAAGGACTGAGAGAACGCAAAAGAAGAAGAGTTGAAGATGACGGCGAGCTGATGAGGCTCAGAGAACCCTGGAGGAAGAAGATGCAAACGGAATGATTTATTCCAAAAACTGCAAAGATGGATGCTCGAGAATCCTACAGTCAGAACCCTCTCCCTAACATCACATCCTTACAAGTCCCAGTCTGCTATAATGGATCATTGCACAGCATGGCTGTCCGTACAGCTCAGAACAAGACCTGACAAGACATCTGACTGGATGCTTCTAAAGAGAGATGCATTTCTGATGCCTGTGTGAGCTCCCCAGTCAAAAGTTCTATGGCACGGGTGCCAGGGCGAGGAACACTGAGATCACGGATACTAGGAAAGGTTTCTGAGAGGCCCCTCACAGGGCTAAGATAAGAGACATGAGATATCCAGACAACACACAATACACAAAAGACAAGTGACACGAGACACACCGGGACTGCTCTGCCCTGCTGCGCACCTCAGCACTGTGATCAAAAGGGAGACTTTGCTTTTATAGGGCCTAAGGGGCAACATCTTGGCTACCCTCATTGCCAGAGCCAACTCAGACCCCCAACTCAGGGAGTCCTGACCAAGCACCCCACGTTCATCTCCTCTGTGGGTCACAGCCCTCTACTTATCTCTCAGACATCTGGGGATGCTGGTCCCTGTCAGGTGTGAAGGAAGGCCACCTCGTCACCTGGGAAGGTCCTGCTGGCACCGGGCTGGGGTCTCTCAGACAGCTGGATTAAAGAGAACCAAACATCAGTGCCTGACCTTGGCACCGCATCGGTCAAAACCCCACCACTCTGCTACTCACAGTGCTCCTAAGAAGGCCCGGCACCTCCTAACCCTGACCCTCTGCATGCACACCTGAAAGAAAGTTAGAACATATGTCAAACACCTCCACAATAACTCACAAGCTTCAAACGCCCTATGTCAATCTAGGAACAGCATCTAGAGCCCAAGTACAGCCCACGCCACAAATTCCAACTCCCCATGGTTTGTCCTACTGAAGCACGCCATGCGGCAGGGCAGAACAGCTCCGGCAAAAATACCTGCAGACACCCGTGACACAGAACGTGACAAACAGGGGGACATGAAACACGACACATCATGCTTGTGGTGAGGGCCTCGAGGGGAAAAGGCAAAAGGGATCCCAAAGACACACCAGGGAACACGACACACACCGGAGCTGTTCTGCACTGCCCGCCTGAAAGCTGCCATCAAAAGCAGAGCCTCTCTCCCTTCAGCTGTCCTAAGAGGCCCTTGCAGAAGAGATTGCTTTTCCCTCTGCTCATTTGTAAATCTGTCCCAGGGATTCCCAACCTGCTACTCCGCCATCTCCAGGCCGTGGCCCCCGACTTATCTTTTGGATGATCAGTCATGAGAATCCACGCTGCACCTGAAATGAGTCTGCCTTGGAGGGCCTCGTGATGGCCTGTGAGCCTCTCGGTCAGCTGCAATAAAGAAAACCAAACCCAAAGTATGAGTCCAGAGTTATGTGGGCCAAATCCCTGCAAGTCAGCTACTTGCCCTTTCCTGAGCGTGCCTGGCTCCCTCAGGCTCCAGCTTCATCCTGATTCCAAGGCTGTGGCCTTCATTAGGGGTGGCACCTGGGTTAGAGTAAGGCAAAGTTAAATGGCATTCCTGTGAGTGCACTGGATGACCTTGTGTGCTCTAAGACATGGCAATGCCTCTGCTAGGCTTCTGAACAGCCTTGTGTGGGGGGGCCCTCAAATAAACACCCTTACTCACCCTGCTGCCTGCAAACCCCCCGCCAATAACTCCTAACTGGATACCTGCTCACCCTCCCTCTCCCAGTCACAATCCCCAACTCACCTGAAGCCTCAATCTCAAACATCATCCTTGACACTGGGAAGATCCCTCTTGGGACACAATGAATCTGCTGAAAAATTGTTGTGCTTGAGAGCTGAGCAATAACAACCACTTCTCTCCGCTGCTCACCTTGGCTGCTGGTATCCAGATTGACTTCCTAAAAGAAAGACAAAGAACAGTGCTGTAACACAGTCACCATACACACTTCTGCTGCAGAGACAAATGGGGCCTCACCTGCTCGGGGCAACCCCCTCAACGGGATGGGGCCCTCTGGCACAGATTTAATCCATCTCAATCTGAAAAAAAAAAATAGGACAAGAGTCAAACTGTTGCAGGATAACTGAGGGGCTCCATATATCCTGTGTCCATCTACAAATCCCATCTAGAGTCCAACTACACACCACATTACACATTCCAGGTCCCCGGGCCCTCTCCTATTGCAGCTGGCTATGCGGCAGGGCAGAGCAGCTCCGGCACATACGTGTGCTGACACCCGTGACACAGGACAGACAGGACAGGACAGGACAGACAACAGGGACACAACAGGAACAAAAATCTCTTGGCAAGGAAAATGGCTGCAAGGACTGAGAGAATGCAAAAGGAGATGACTGAGTTCAAACTGACAGTCAGATGATGAGGCTCAGAGAACCCTGAAGGAAGAAGATGCTAACTGAAGGATTTATTCCAAGAACAGCAAAGATCGATGCCCAGGAATCCTATGGTCAGAAGCCTCTGCCTGCCCTCACATTCTTTCAAGTCCTAATCCACCAAAATGGATCCAGGTGGGGCATGGCTGTCCGTACAGCTCAGAACAAGACCTGACAAGACATCTGACTGGATGCTTCCAAAGAGAGAACTTCTGACTGGAGAGCTCAGACAGGTGTCAGATTCGCATCTATGGCCTGGGTGCCAGGCCTAGGAATGCAGAGATCACAGATGCCAACAATGATGCCTGGGTGTCTGACAGGCCCCCCAAAGGCTAACGTAAAAGAAACAGGATACACAAACAACACACAATGCACAATAGACAAGTGACATGAGACACACCGGGACTGCTCTGCCCTGCACACCTCAGCACTGGGATCAAAAGTGAGACGTGGCTTTTATGGGGCCTAAGGGGCCACTTCATGGACACCCCCCAACTCCAAATTGGACTCAAAAACCCCTCCCAGTAATTCCCAAACCAGCACCATGCCTTCATCCCCTCTGTGGGTCACAGCCCTCTTATCTCTCAGACATCTGGAGATGCTGGTCCCTGTCAGGTGCAAAGAAAGGCCACCTCGTCAGCTGGGAAGGTCCTACTGGCACCGGGGCTGGGGTCTCTCAGACAGCTAGATTAAAGAGAACCAAACATCAATGCCTGACCTTGGCACCGCATCGGCCAAAACCCCACCACTCTGCTACTCACCACGCACCTAAGAAGGCCCGGCACCTCCTAACCCTGACCCTCTGCCACACCTGGAATGCATCTGCACCTGAAAGAAAGTTAGAACATATGTCAAACACCACCAGGGTAAATCACAAGCTGCAAACACCTTATGTCAATCTAGGAACAGCATCTAGAGCCCAAGTACAGACCACATTACAAATTCCAACTCCCCAGGCTTGTCCTACTGCAGCAGGCCATGCGGCAGGGCAGAACAGCTCCGGCACAAATGTGTGCACACACCCGTGAAACAGAATGTGACAAACAGGGGGACATGAAACACGACACATCATGCTTGTGCTGAGGGGTTTGAGGGGAAAAGGCAAAAGGGACCCCAAAGACACACTAGGGAACACAGCACACCGGACAACACGACAAACACCGGAGCTGTTCTGCACTGCCTGCCTGAAAGCTGCCATCAAAAGTAGAGCCTCTCCCTTTAGCTGTCCTAAGAGGCCTTTGGAGAAGAATGCTTTTCCCTTTGCTAATTTCTAAATCTGCCCCAAGAACTCCCAACCCACTATTCTCTCATCTCCAGGCCGTGGCCCTCAACTTATCTTTTGGATGATCGGTGATGGGAATCCACGCTGCACCTGAAATGAGTCTGCCTCGGAGGGCTCTGGGATGGCCTATGAGCCTCTCGGTCAGCTGCAATAAAGAAAACCAAAACCAAAGTGTGAGTCCAGAGTTACGTGGGCCAAATCCCACCAAGGCAGCTACTTGCCCTTTCCTGAGCGTGCCTGGCTCCCTCAGGCTCCAGCTTCATCCTGATTCCAAGGCTGTGGCCTTCATTAGGGGTGGCACCTGGGTAAGAGAAAGGCAAAGTTAAATGGCATTGCTGTGAGTGCAGTGGATGACCTTGTGTGCTGCAAGACATGGGAATGCCTCTGCTAGGCTTCTGAACAGCCTTGTGGGGGGGGGGCGCTCAAATAAACACCGTTTCTCACCCTGCTGCCTGCAAACCCCCTCCCAAGAACTCCTAACTGGATACCTGATCACCCTCCCTCTCCCAGTCACAATCCTCAACTCACCTGAAGCCTCAATCTCAAACATCATCCTTGACACTGGGAAGATCTCTCTTGCAACACGATGAATCTACTGAAAAATTGTTGTGCTTGAGAGCTGAGCAATAACAACCACTTCTCTCCACTGCTCACCTTGACTGACGTCCTAAAAAGAAAGACAAAGAACAGTGCTGTAACACAGTCACCATACACACTTCTGCTGCAGAGACAAATGGGGCCTCACCTGCTCGGGGCAATCCCCTCACCCGGGACGGGGCCCTCTGGCACAGATTTAATCCATCTCAATCTGAAGAAAAAATTAGGACAAGAGTCAAACAGTTGCAGGATAACTGAGGAGCTCCAGATATCCTGTGTCCATCTACAAATCCCACCTAGAGTCCAACTACACCCCACATTACACATTCCAAGTCCCTGGGACTTCTCCTATCGCACCAGGCTGTGTGGCAGGGCAGAGCAGCTCCGGCACATACGTGTGCTGACACCCGTGACACAGGACAGACAGGACAGGACAGGACAGGACAAACACTGGGGACACAACAGGAACAGAAATCTCTTAGCAAGGAAAATGGCTGCAAGGACTGAGAGAACGCAAAAGAAGAAGAGTTGAAGATGACGGTCAGCTGATGAGGCTCAGAGAACCCTGGAGGAAGAAGATGCAAACGGAATGATTTATTCCAAAAACTGCAAAGATGGTGGCTCGGGAATCCTACAGTCAGAATCCTCTCCCTAACCTCACATCCTTACAAGTCCTAGTCTGCTATAATGGATCATTGCACAGCATGGCTGTCTGTACAGCTCAGAACAAGACATGACAAGACATCTGACTGGACGCTTCTAAAGAGAGATGCATTTCTGATGCCTGTGTGAGCTCCCCAGTCAAAAGTTCTATGGCACGGGTGCCAGGGCGAGGAACACTGAGATCACGGATGCTAGGAAAGGTTTCTGAGAGGCTCCTCACAGGGCTAAGATAAGAGACATGAGATATCCAGACAACACACAATACACAAAAGACAAGTGACACGAGACACACCGGGACTGCTCTGCCCTGCTGCGCACCTCAGCACTGTGATCAAAAGGGAGATGTTGCTTTTATGGGGCCTAAGGGCCACATCTTGGCTACCCTCATTGCCAGAGCCAACTCAGACCCCCAACTCAGGGAGTCCTGACCCAGCACCCCACGTTCATCTCCTCTGTGGGTCACAGCCCTCTACTTATCTCTCAGACATCAGGGGATGCTGGTCCCTGTCAGGTGTGAAGGAAGGCCACCTCGTCACCTGGGAAGGTCCTGCTGGCACCGGGCTGGGGTCTCTCAGACAGCTGGATTAAAGAGAACCAAACATCAGTGCCTGACCTTGGCACCGCATCGGTCAAAACCCCACCACTCTGCTACTCACAGTGCTCCTAAGAAGGCCCGGCACCTCCTAACCCTGACCCTCTGCCACACATGGAATGCATCTGCACCTGAAAGAAAGTTAGAACATATGTCAAACAACACCAGGATAACTCAAAAGCTGCGAACACCTTATGTCAATCTAGGAAGAGCAGCTAGAGCCCAAGTACAGCCCACGCCACAAATTCCAACTCCCCATGGTTTGTCCTACTGAAGCACGCCATGCAGCAGGGCAGAACAGCTCCGGCAAAAATACCTGCAGACACCCGTGACACAGAACGTGACAAACAGGGGGACATGAAACACGACACATCATGCTTGTGGTGAGGGTCTCGAGGGAAGAGGGCAAAAGGCACCCCAAAGACACACTAGGGAAGACGGCACACACCGGAGCTGTTCTGCACTGCCCACCTGAAAGCTGCCATCAAAAGTAGAGCCTCTCCCTTTAGCTGTCCTAAGAGGCACTTGGAGAAGAATGCTTTTCCCTTTGCTAATTTCTAAATCTGCCCCAAGAACTCCCAACCCACTATTCTCTCATCTCCAGGCCGGGGCCCTCAACTTATCTTTTGGATGATCGGCGATGTGGAACCACTTTGCACCTGAAATGCGTCTGCCTCGGAGGGCCTCGTGAGCGCCTATGAGCCTCTTGGTCAGCTACAATAAAGAAAACCAAAACCAAAGTGTGAGTCCAGAGTTATGTGGGCCAAATCCCTGCAAGTCAGCTACTTGCCCTTTCCTGAGCGTGCCTGGCTCCCTCAGGCTCCAGCTTCATCCTGATTCCAAGGCTGTGGCCTTCATTAGGGTTGGTACCTGGGTAAGAGAAAGGCAAAGTTAAATGGCATTGCTGTGAGTGCAGTGGATGACCTTGTGTGCTGCAAGACATGGGAATGCCTCTGCTAGGCTTCTGAACAGCCTTGTGTGGGAGGGCCCTCAAATAAACAAATAAACACCCTTTCTCACCCTGCTGCCTGCAAACCCCCTCCCAAGAACTCCTAACTGGATACCTGATCACCCTCCCTCTCCCAGTCACAATCCTGAATCACCTGAAGCCTCAATCTCAAACATCATCCTTGACACTGGGCAGATCTCTCTTGCGACACGATGAATCTTCTGAAAAATTGTTGTGCTTGAGAGCTGAGCAATAACAACCACTTCTCTCCGCTGCTCACCTTGGCTGCTGGTATCCAGATTGATTTCCTAAAAAGAAAGACAAAGAACAGTGCTGTAACACAGTCACCATACACACTTCTGCTGCAGAGACACACGGGGCCTCACCTGCTCGGGGCAATCCCCTCACCCGGGATGGGGCCCTCTGGCACAGATTTAATCCATCTCAACCTGAGGAAAAAATTAGGACAAGAGTCAAACAGTTGCAGGATAACTGAGGAGCTCCAGATATCCTGTGTCCATCTACAAATCCCACCTAGAGTCCAACTACACCCCACATTACACATTGCAAGTCCCTGGGACTTCTCCTATCGCACCAGGCTGTGCGGCAGGGCAGAGCAGCTCCGGCACATACGTGTGCTGACACCCGTGACACAGGACAGACAGGACAGGACAGGACAGACAACGGGGACACAACAGGAACAGAAATCTCTTGGCAAGGAAAATGGCTGCAAGGACTGAGAGAATGCTAAGAGAGATGACTGAGTTCAAACTGACGGTCAGCTGATGAGGCTCAGAGAACCCTGGAGGAAGAAGATGCTAACTGAATGATTTATTCCAAGAACAGCAAAGATCGATGCCTAGGAATCCTATGCTCAGAATCCTCTGCCTGCCCTCACATTCTTACAAGTCCTAATCCACCATAATGGATCCAGGTGGGGCATAGCTGTCCAGACAGCTCAGAACAAGACCTGACAAGACACCTGACTGGATGCTTCCAAAGAGAGAAGAGAGTCTGATGCCTGTCTGAGCTCCCCAGTCAAAAGTTCTATGGCCTGGGTGCCAGGCCAAGGAATGCAGAGATCACAGATGCTAACAATGATGCCAAGGTTTCTGACAGGCCCCCCTAAGGTAAAAGACATGGGATACACAAACAACACATAATGCACAACAGACAAAGGACACGAGACACACCGGGACTGCTCTGCCCTGCACACCTCAGCACTGTGATCAAAAGTGAGACGTGGCTGTTATGGGGCCTAAGGGGCCACTTCATGAACACCCCCTACCTCCAAATTGGACTCAAAAACCCCTCCCAGTAGTTCCCAAACCAGCACCATGCCTTCATCCCCTCTGTGGGTCACAGCCCTCTACTTATCTCTCAGACATCAGGGGATGTCAGTCTGTGTCAGGTGCATAGAAAGGCCACCTCGTCACCTGGGAAGGTCCTGCTGGCACTGGGCTGGTGTCTCTCAGGTGTCAGCTACAATAAAGAAAACCAAAACCAAAGTGTGAGTCCAGAGTTATGTGGGCCAAATCCCACCAAGGCAGCTACTTGCTTTTTCCTGAGTATGCCTGGCTGCCTCAGGCTCCAGCTTCATCCTGATTCCAAGGCTGTGGCCTTCATTAGGGGTGGCAGCTGGGTAAGAGAAAGGCAAAGTTAAATGGCATTGCTGTGAGTGCAGTGGCTGATCTTGTGCGCTGTATGGGAATGCCTCTGCTAGGCTTCTGAACAGCCTTGTGTGGGAGGGCCCTCAAATAAACAAATAAACACCCTTTCTCACCCTGCTGCCTGCAAACCCCCTCCCAAGAACTCCTAACTGGATACCTGATCACCCTCCCTCTCCCAGTCACAATCCTGAATCACCTGAAGCCTCAATCTCAAACATCATCCTTGACACTGGGCAGATCTCTCTTGCGACACGATGAATCTTCTGAAAAATTGTTGTGCTTGAGAGCTGAGCAATAACAACCACTTCTCTCCGCTGCTCACCTTGGCTGCTGGTATCCAGATTGATTTCCTAAAAAGAAAGACAAAGAACAGTGCTGTAACACAGTCACCATACACACTTCTGCTGCAGAGACTCACGGGGCCTCACCTGCTCGGGGCAATCCCCTCACCCGGGATGGGGCCCTCTGGCACAGATTTAATCCATCTCAACCTGAGGAAAAAATTAGGACAAGAGTCAAACAGTTGCAGGATAACTGAGGAGCTCCAGATATCCTGTGTCCATCTACAAATCCCACCTAGAGTCCAACTACACCCCACATTACACATTGCAAGTCCCTGGGACTTCTCCTATCGCACCAGGCTGTGCGGCAGGGCAGAGCAGCTCCGGCACATACGTGTGCTGACACCCGTGACACAGGACAGACAGGACAGGACAGGACAGACAACGGGGACACAACAGGAACAGAAATCTCTTGGCAAGGAAAATGGCTGCAAGGACTGAGAGAATGCTAAGAGAGATGACTGAGTTCAAACTGACGGTCAGCTGATGAGGCTCAGAGAACCCTGGAGGAAGAAGATGCTAACTGAATGATTTATTCCAAGAACAGCAAAGATCGATGCCTAGGAATCCTATGGTCAGAATCCTCTGCCTGCCCTCACATTCTTACAAGTCCTAATCCACCATAATGGATCCAGGTGGGGCATAGCTGTCCAGACAGCTCAGAACAAGACCTGACAAGACACCTGACTGGATGCTTCCAAAGAGAGAAGAGAGTCTGATGCCTGTCTGAGCTCCCCAGTCAAAAGTTCTATGGCCTGGGTGCCAGGCCAAGGAATGCAGAGATCACAGATGCTAACAATGATGCCAAGGTTTCTGACAGGCCCCCCTAAGGTAAAAGACATGGGATACACAAACAACACATAATGCACAACAGACAAAGGACACGAGACACACCGGGACTGCTCTGCCCTGCACACCTCAGCACTGGGATCAAAAGTGAGACGTGGCTGTTATGGGGCCTAAGGGGCCACTTCATGAACACCCCCTACCTCCAAATTGGACTCAAAAACCCCTCCCAGTAGTTCCCAAACCAGCACCATGCCTTCATCCCCTCTGTGGGTCACAGCCCTCTACTTATCTCTCAGACATCAGGGGATGTCAGTCTGTGTCAGGTGCATAGAAAGGCCACCTCGTCACCTGGGAAGGTCCTGCTGGCACTGGGCTGGTGTCTCTCAGGTGTCAGCTACAATAAAGAAAACCAAAACCAAAGTGTGAGTCCAGAGTTATGTGGGCCAAATCCCACCAAGGCAGCTACTTGCTTTTTCCTGAGTATGCCTGGCTGCCTCAGGCTCCAGCTTCATCCTGATTCCAAGGCTGTGGCCTTCATTAGGGGTGGCAGCTGGGTAAGAGAAAGGCAAAGTTAAATGGCATTGCTGTGAGTGCAGTGGCTGATCTTGTGTGCTGTATGGGAATGCCTCTGCTAGGCTTCTGAACAGCCTTGTGTGGGAGGGCCCTCAAATAAACAAATAAACACCCTTTCTCACCCTCCTGCCTGCAAACCTCCCCCCTTCCACAATAACTCCTAACTGGATACCTGATCACCCTCCCTCTCCCAGTCACAATCCTCAACTCATCAGAAGCCTGAGTCTCAAACATCATCTTGGACACTGGGCAGATCCCTCTGAAGACATGATGAATCTGCTGAGAATTTGTTGTGCTTGACACAGCTTGGAATTTCAGGGAGTCTCACTCCTCAATTTAACAAAAAAAAAAAAAAAAAAAAAAAACCAAAAAAAAAAAAAAAAAAAAAAAACTAAACCAGAAAACAAAAATAAAAAACCCAAAACACCTAAATCCCCACAAAAAATAAAAAAAAAAATACAGAAACCACCAAAAAATCAAAGAAAGCAACGAAAACCAAAGAAAGCAACCAAAAACCCCAAAAAGAAAACCTAAGAAACCAAAATTTCCACCAAAAAAAAATCCAACAACAAAAAAAAAAAAAAAAAAAAACAGAGCAAAACCAAAAATTACAAAGGCACTTTACCACCCCTAAACACAAAACCCAAAATCACAAACCTAAACATTCCCTGTGTTCTATGCTGTTTTCTTCACAGAATCTTCCAAGCCTCTGTGCTTCAGATGCCCAGAAACACTTGCTGAAAACAAGCTGAGATGAGCTGAAAGAGCCTCTTCCCTAAAATGAGGAGAGCTCTTGCCCCAGCACATCCCAGAGAGGGTATGAAGCCCCTCAGCCACGGCTGGGGTTAATAACCCCTGATTGTGCCCCGCCTCTCGTTCCCATGGCACCCAGGAAAAGGGAGGGGGCAATCCCACCAAGCCCTCAGAGCAGCTGCAGCTGTTTGGCTCCTCTGACTCACATTCAAGGGCAGTAAAGGGCTTGTCATAGAAGAAAGTTCTTCAGAAGAATAGCAGTACTTTCTTTTTTGCAACAACTACCTGGAGCAGAAGAACAGAAAACTGGCAAGATATAAAACTTTGTGGTAAGGTTACATAGCTGGATAAATTGGGTAATTGAGTAATTTGCTGTTACCTTACATAATTATTCTGTGTTTAACAAAAGCCATCTAATAAATTCACACCCAAAACTCCAGCAGCCCAGCTGGCCCTACCAAATCTCTATGTTTATGCATACAGTAAACAAAACCAAAATCCCAGTAATACCTATCAGAAGTCTGTGAAAGAAATCTATTGAAATTGATCCTACCTCAAATACAAAACAACCGATGCAAAGTTAGCTTCACTCAAAAAACAATTTACACAGAGCTAATAACACCAAGAAATAAAACAACACACCATATACCAGCAAAGAATATAATAGTGAAGAAAAAAGAAACCACTTTTTTTTTTTTTAATTTAAACTAACTTCTTTTATTAGCTAGAACAAAAGCTTCCCAAATTCCTTACAACTTCTGAGTTTCCATCCAAGCAAAAAGCAAAATTCGTGCACTTGTGCGTTCGATGCTCCTGTCAGATTCTCTGTTTCTCTCCACATCTTCTTACACTTTCAGTCTTCACGCTGTGCTGCCGTGATGAGTTTGACGGAAGAATTGGTAAACGTTAGGAGAGGATTTCCCTGCCTCCCTCCCCAAAGCTGGTTTCCTTAGTGCATTTCACTCAATCCCAAGCCGGCAATGATGCACGCTCACCTCAAGGCTCACAGCTGCTCGGCTAAACTCGGCTGTAATCGGCTAAACTCGGCCACTGTCATCTGCATTCGGCCAGACTCGACCCTTCGGCACAGCTCGGCTCGCTTCGGCCGAACTCGGAGCCGCTCTCTGCGCTCGGCGCGGCTCGGCTCACTTCGGCCGAACTCGGAGCCGCTCTCTGCGCTCGGGCCACCTCGGCTCGCTTCGGCCGAACTCGGTACCGCTCTGTGCGCTCGGCGCGGCCCGGCTCGCTTCGGCCCAACTCGGAGCCGCTCTCTGCGCTCGGCGCGCCTCGGCTCGCCTCGCTTCGGCCGAACTCGGAGCCTCTCCGTGCGCTCGGTGCGGCTCGGCTCGCTTCGGCCGAACTCGGAGCCGCTCTCCGCGCTCGGCGCGGCTCGGCTCGCTTCGGCCGAACTCGGAGCCTCTCCGTGCGCTCGGTGCGGCTCGGCTCGCTTCGGCCGAACTCGGAGCCGCTCTCTGCGCTCGGCGCGGCTCGGCTCGCTTCGGCCGAACTCGGAGCCGCTCTCTGCGCTCGGCGCGGCCCGGCTCGCTTCGGCCCAACTCGGAGCCGCTCTCTGCGCGTTCGGCTGAGCTCGGCTCCCTGAGGGCGGGCAAGCGGCGGCGCCTCGCGTTAAACTCGCCCGGCTCGGGGCTCTCCTGCTGCCGCGTCCCGCGGGCGGCCCGGCCATCGCACGGACACGATCGGGAGCGCGGCGTGGCACAGGAGCTCATTGGGCTGTGACCGCACTCGCGCTAATTAGCGCTCACGAGAGCAGCGGGCTCGGTTCGGCTGAGCTCGGCTCGGTTCAGGCAGCCTCGCAAGCCTGGCCTCGGTTCGCTCGAGGCCGTCAGGTTCGGCCGGTCTCGCCTTGGTTCGGCTGAGCTCGTTCCATTCGGCCGAAGGAGGCGTTGTTCGCTCGTGTTTTTATAAATATCTTTCTATATTGACTGTATAATTCTATATTTAGTTTTATACTTCTATAATACTTCCATTATTCCAAATAAAAACCCCGTCTCTAACCAAATATATAAAAAAACCCCTTCTTTTAAAGGATATTGAAATATTTTTTATTTATACTTTGTATAATTATACATTCATATTTTAATTTATCGTTTCTTTGGATGTATTACATTAATTATGATATATATATACAATTTTAAAATAGATTTAAATTAGTATTTAAATTATGTATAATATCTACTGCTACAACTAATTTTTTCTTATATTTTTAATTTTTATATTTATCTGTATGTATTTATTATATATTTCTAAACTTAGATTTCTACCTTTATATTATTTGTATTTATAATTTTTACAATCAAAACCCTGCCTATTGACCAATAAAGAAAACCTGCTTTATTTAAGTATTTTAAAAATATTTTCATGTTTATAATTTTCATATTTATAATTTGTTCAATATTAGATGAGAACACACCTGCTCCTGCACCGCAGTGGGGCTCCCTCTCCTGGGGACCTTGGGGTGCCCCAACGGCATCAGAGCCCAGAGTCTTCACCCCCTTCTCCTCTGTTTAGAAAGTACACTGGAACTTTTTTCTGGAAACAAAGACATTACCTAAATCCTCTCCCCGTGTCCTAGACAGATGGATATTCAGTTATTAGTTGGCTGGGCAGCAGTTTCTTAAATAGAATGATAATCAAGATGTGAACATTTCAGCTACAAGCAAATAGGCAAATCTGAACAAGGTACTGATGGCCAGCCACAGAAGTTATTTTGAAGGAATTTTTTAAACAATAAAATACTGATACCACAAAAATAAAGCAAAAAGCTAACTACTGGCTAAGAATGAAGGAAAAATTAACTTTTGACAGCAACAACATTCCAACCACACAGGCTTTTTCCCAATGTCATACCTTATAACTACCTCTCTTGGGAATTCTCATCACGTATCCCAAAAGGAATAAATACCTCAGAGCGTCCTAAAGCAAAAAGTAGCACACATGAGCTCCTCATACTCCCGGGAGGCCGGCACAGCGTGCACTGAGTCTGCAACAAATTCTGCTCACTGAGGGTCTGCAAACAAAGGTTCAACTGATGAACTGAACTGATTTTAAAGGGAGGTTTTCTAAGCACAGAAGCACAACAAAGAACAAGCAAAAACAATTCTTAAAAACAACCTGCAAGTTTTGTTTAGCATATATGCAACTGATTTCCACCCTGTGGCTTCTCACTTTGATTTGTCTGTAGGTTCAGGAAGATGACAATGCACACACTGCCTTCCCTGAGCCCCCCACAGCAGCTGAGCGCTGCTCCGTGTGCTCAGATCATCAGGAACTGGATTGCACGTGCCCGGATGGACTGGAACTGCTCTGCTGCAGATTCAGGAGACGATGGCAGAGAGGGGCTGGCCGAGGCGTCGTCCCAATTCCATTTCTGTGTGACAAGAAGCGGTTTGTTCCCAACGGGTGCAACAATCCCCAGCTCGCTTCCATGGTGAGTACCGATGGCACACAAATGGCAGCCTGAGGAAATCGTATTCTGGGCTCTAAGTGCTTGGGATGGGGTCTGATTTTTTGTTTTGCATCTGGATGATGATTAGTACGACAGGGCCCTGATTGATGACATGGCAGCACAGAATTAAAAACTCCTCGACAGGATTACATCGACTTCTAGGAAAAGACAAAAGCCTAGGACCCTTCTGAAATCTATTTTTAATGCGAAGCACACGGATTGTCACTATGCTGCGCCTTCCAGCTTTTCAAAGCAGCTTACTTCTGAAGACCAGAAAACATTTATTTCTACAGAAACAATGGGCAACCCCCAGGCTAATCTCAGCACTACTGTTTAATAGGGGATCTGCCAGCATGCCAGTCCAGCTTCAAGTGTGCTTTATTTCAGTCTAACATCCCCTCAAAATTCTTCTCACATCTCCCAACACTGACATCTTATTTTCCCCTAAAGCTTCTCATCATTAGCAATTTCCAAGTAACATGGTATTTTTACAACATTCAAAAATGTCATGCTGGACTGTGCTAGAGAGTAATTTGCATATATAAGCTTAGCAAAGTTTGAATTGACTTGTCCAGAGAAAAAACCTACAAGTGAACACCTACACCTGCCTACAAAGAGCTAACAAGCCCCTGGCAGCTGCCAGCATCAAAGCACAGCGGATGTTTCTAATACAGGGTAAGGATAACAATATCACCTTCTGTTCTCTCCAGCTTCTTTTCCCTGCAGTCATATTTTGCTGCTTATGATTTTTTTAGTCTCTGTATCTTCTTGGACAGCACCGAGCCCGACGACGAGGATATGAGAGTCTTTCCCTGTCGGACGGAGAGAACCAGGAAAACAGTTAAAATAAGAACAGGGCAGTTTGAAATTCATACTTGCAACGAGAAGCAGCGCCTAACAAACAGAACAAAAGTAAACAAAGCATGGTACCTCCCTGGGGACAGAAGACTTATAAACTCTCCAGAATTTACAATTCTAGCGACCATCCCCTTCAGGACAGCAGCCAAGTGTCCCATGGGGTGGTGCTGCACCAAAGAACCATCTGAGAGGTTCCAAAGAGTGAAATGCACAATATTTTGCAAAGACAAAAAATCTTGCAAAATAACAAAAATACAATAGATGTAAACTACAGGGTAAGAGTACAAGTGTTCACTTTAAGAGCTGGAACCATCCAGGTGAGCACCTGATAAATGGATCCTCACAGGAGTTTGAACCCTTCAGGACACAGAAGGGTTTTCCCCAGAAACTTCACAGACTGAGTTTTGATAGAAGTACACTTGCCAGACCCTCAGAAACGTCACCCATTCTCCAGGTGTCTGGAGAGAACTGCAAATGGCTCTCACGTAGTTTGAGCTAGTTGTGTAAGGTCTCAGGGTGAATTTCACCAGATGCAACCAAACTGGGCAACTCCCAGTGGGACAGAAGGAACACAAAGCTTGGGTAAGCAGAGCTGCAGCAAATACTGAGGAAACAAACATAACAGCGTAAAAAATAATAAACCATCCTTTTTTTTCCCTCTTGCTTTTGTTTTTTTCTTATTCAGATCACCACAGCAATTAAAGAGAACGTGAAAAACTCACCATTACTGAACATTTCATCATCTGTAAGCTGAGCATCCTTAGCATAGAGGACTCCAAAGTTAAAATTCACCGATCCCTGGGAAATAAAACCAAATATCGTATGGTAAACAATCAAACAGCAGTCAAAAAAATTTGTTTCCTCTAAGGACTATCTGGTATGTATGTATCTTTGCATTACACATTAGAACATACACTTTATACCATCTCCTAATAGGTAATAATTTACCTTTGAACTTTGTTAGTATAGCATGAATTTTTAACTTAAACTGGTGATCTATTATTATTAAGTTGGTGCTTAAAGTTATTTCTGCTGTCACGTTCAAAAAAACATGAATTTTTTTTACTGGAATGAGCAATTGATTTCAAAGTCATCAAAAGCCCACCAAAACACAAAGCTGGGTTCACTGGACGGGTCTGTGAGCTAGAAGTAGTTAGGCTTGTACTTCCCTCTTGCTCTTCCAGAACCAATAAATCCTGTCAACAAAACCAGGATCTTTAGCCCGCTGCTGTGAAAGATTCTACAAGGATGATGGTTTGATTTGTGTTTAGAAGTTTTGATTTGAAATGGCCAGTCCAATGGATAAAGACAGTTTAGGTAGTATTACATTGCTATTATTATTTTTACTATTACTACTGCTATTGTTATCATCTGCTACTGGAAGAAACAAACCAGTAGTACCTATACTTAATTACTTTTATTTCCAGGAAATAATAAAGAAAAAGAACCAAACCAAAAAAAGTCACTTCCTACCTTTTATATCAAGGGATGAAAAATTTCTCTTGGGCTCTTCTCCAATTTATCAAGACTCATAGCAATGAAAGGCAAACAAAACAGCGCTTTATAGAAGGCCAAGTGCACGTTTCAAGGCTGAACCACCAACTGATTGCAGTGACAGCAGTTACAACATGAATCCTTCCTAGAGCCTCTGTGAAATGGAATGTTCTGTGGAACTGCCGTTTCTTTCCCAAAATACTAACTTCCAACACTTCCTAATCGTATTTTGTATTTTAAAACCACAGAAGTTAGTGAGACTCTGTGCGGAGATCAGGTTTAAATTTATTTCCTTCCAAAGCACAGAGCTCTGTTCCATCACCCTTCCCTTTGGCTCTACACTGAATTATGGTGAGCATTTGAGGACTGCTCAATAATCGATTCTATTTCTCTCTTTTTCTAGTTCTCTCTATTCCTAAATCATTCAAGACAAGTCAAATGAAAAATGACAAGTTCAGCATCAGAGTCACACTTTTTCCCTTTGTCTGCTCAAGAACAGGCTCTAAATCCACTTATTGCTGCCTTCAACGATTCAGACTTGCAAAACCATTCTTACATGTTTTACAGCTTTATCATACAACCCACAGAACGCAAGCTCTGAATTACAGGAAAAGGTACACAGGCAAATATCTAAAGGGATCACTTATTTGTAAATACATACCTTGATAGAGAGCCCACTGAGAACCTTTCTGTGGGACTCTAAGGGACGCATGCTTTCTGAGCACCCTGTAAACAAGAAAAGCTACGATATATTACAGGACATCCCCACTTTTTCTACATATTCAAATAGAATTTTTAATAAAAACAGTTCAGTTACAAAAGAAGGAAGAAAACCAAGCTAATTTTACTCAGCTGTATTTACTGCCGATTTAGAGAAAAATGCCGGGCCGCGTCGGCCGTTGCGTCACACGCCGCGCCGGCAGCAGGGCCTGCCGGGAGTTGGAGTCTCGGGCTGACAGCCACTCACGTGCCGCGTCAGCCGCTGCGTCACACGCCGCGCCGGCAACAGGGCCTGCCGGGAGTTGTAGTCTCGGGCTGACAGCCACGGCTCCGTCCCCCGCCACCGGGAGCTGCAGTCCCTCCTGGGCATCAAACGGGTCCTTCGCCCCAGGGCGGGGAAGGACCTGAGGCAGCACCGCTCCTCCCGGATGCCCTCTCTTTTTTCCTCCAACTCTTTTTACTTTTTTCACTCTGTTTTTTTTTTCACCACTTCCCTTCCCCCTTGCTCTCCTGCTTCCTTTCACTTCCTTTCCTTTCCTTCCCTTCCCTTTGCCTTTCTTCTATTTCTGATCTTGGTTTACTTTTCCACCTTCAGAATAAAAAAGCAGCAGTAGAAACTTTCAGGCTACCCGGGAGTAAAAATAAAACTCCAAAACGAAAATGCTTTAAAGAAAACGATTTATTCCCTGGGAGCCTGAAATTTTCTACTGCTGCATGTGACACAGAGCTTTTATTCCTTCTTATAGATAGTTGATATTTTATATATATTTATAGTTTATGTTGATGCATTATATTAATAACTACATATAATATGCACCTTATTCAAAAAATATACGGGAATTATTTTTTAAATTATTTACCATATCTACTGCTACAACTTATTTTTCCTTATATTTCTAATTTTTATATAAATCTTTAATGTGTTTATGATATATTTCTATACTTATATTTCTACCTTTATATTATTTGTATTTGTAATTTTTACACTAAAACCCCTGCTTTGGCAAAGAAAAAACAAAACCATCCATTATTTTAAACTACCTAAATTTTTTTTATATTTATATTTATCATAATATACAACAAATGATAGATATAAGTAGATAGATATATCACACCCGCATTTATATCTATTTTATATCCATTTCCTATAATATTTTTCATAAAATATATGCAGTATTACGTGTATTATATATTGTATCAATTTATGTTATTTTACATTTACAATTTATTATTAATTTTTTATAGATCTGCATATAGTTGCAATACACTTATATATTTGTATTTTTGCTTGGCTTGTATTTACATTTATATTCTCTATTCATATATCTATAAACATACACAATACTCTATTAAAATTAGAGTAACTTATTGTAACATATAATGACTTATGTTACATGTTAAATTTTAAAAATTGACCGAATATATAAAAATAAAATTGGCTCATTCCCATTGCTACACATCTATTTCTTTTGTTTCAATATAGTTAGAGTCATAATTGCATATTTAAAATCCAATTCCTAAATGAAATGACAAAACAAACAGCATCAAATTCTCACCAATATCTTCCAAAAACATCAAGATACCTCCAACAGCCAAACAAGTGTCAGCGAAAAAACCAAGAACACTCTTTTCAATAACAATTCTCATCACGACAGAAAAATGGAACCAAAATAAAAGAAAATCCTATAGAAACACACACAGCAAATTACAAAAAGTACTAAAAAAAAGTCAAACCAATCTACTCAACTCAAGCCAGTGCCGCTCACCCTGAACGACATTACTAAAAAAGAAAAAACCAACAAAATTCTACCTCTACACTAACTCAAGGAATAAACAATCCTCTGTAAAAATAACTTTAAAACCTGAACTAATTAACAAAATGGAAAAACATCTCAACCACTAAAAACTAAGAAATTAACTACCCAAATAAATAAATAGTTTTAAAAACCACCATATAAATACCCATGTTCCCAAAATAAACCCTGATAAACAATACTCAAAAAAATTAAAAGACAACAACAACAACAACAAAAAAAAAGAAAATAAAGAAACCAACAAGAATAATACCAAAAACCAGATAAACTTAAAACTGCAACAAAAAAATTATTCCCAACTGAATAAACCCATAGTGCCTCAAGCTATCAAAATAAAAATACCACCTAGAAACAAACACAAAGACTAAAGACAAACGTAACCATAAACAATGTCCCCCAAATTACCCGTAACCATAAAACATACACTACAATCAAATAAACCAACCAAATAAAAGCCCTGGAAGACGATAAACACACATGCAATTATAAAGATTAAAAACCCGCTGCTATGAACGACACGACGCTACCTCAAGCCCTCCAAAACAAACACTACAGACTCACGCTAATAAAAGCCACCGCAACAGAATTAAAATCCGAACCGCTGCTTCACGCTATGACCCGTAAAAATCATTGCACGCCCTTCTAAACATAATACCCCGGGAAAAAAAAAAAAACTCCGACTACAAAACTCAATCCAAAACAAACCTTTATCATCCCTACCGGCACCGAGAACCGTACCACTCAGGAAGAACACCGTATCCCTTAGCGTACACCCGCTGCAAACCGAACACAGCGATGCAATCAACGCCTCCAAAGCGCCTCCGAGCCACGGCACCGCCGAACTATGAGCGGCCAAACCCCGCGCTCGCTGCCAGCCCCGGACGGAGCGCGGCTCCCGGCAGGAAAGCGGCTCCTGCGGCGGCCGCTCCGGCACGCGGGGCCGGCGCCGTCCCGGGGAGCCCCGCCCGCTGCCCCTGCCCGGCGGGGCCGGCACCGGGCCCGGGGCTACCGGCGGCGCCCGAGCCCCGCGCCTGGAGCGGACGGAGCGGCCAGCACCGCCCGGGCCGGTGCAGCAGCGCCCGCGCCGCCTCTGCCGCCCTTGGCCGGCCCGGCCTGGCTCCGCTCGGCTCCGCATGGCTCGCACCGGCGCAGCTCCGCCACTGCCGCCCTGGCCGCGCCAAAACCCCGTGCGCCCCGGCAGCTGCTCGGGCCGTGCCAGCAGCACTCCCGAGCGGGAACGTTCCGGGCCGGGAACGTTCCGGGCCGGGCCGCGGGCACGAGGAGCGCCCTCCAATGCAGCGGCACAGCCCCATTGCAGCCCTGCAAACGCTGCCGGAGCTGCGGCTTCCCGCAAGCCAACCCCGAAACCTACGCCGCAGGCGGGGCTCACCTCACTTCAACAAGGGCAAAGAAATGTGTTCTCCCCTCCAATTTCACCCCCTAGGAGAGCAGAAAAGAAGGGGTGCTCCTCAAATGAAAGCCTTCGACTGATGGGAAAGGGCGATTTCAAACCCTTGAAAAGGAAGGACACCAGGGCTGCCCCCTCCATTTAAACCCTAGGGTGATGAAAATGGGGTGGGCTGCCTTCAAATCAAACCCATAATACCACAAGAATACTTTTCCCATTCCCCTTAAAATAGAACGCAGGGATTCCCTGTCACCCCCGGGATACCCCTAACAGCCTGGAAAAGGCAGCTTTTCCTGCAATCAACACCCTTAAAACCACAAGTGAAGAGGGATCCCCTCAGTTCAAACACAGACAATAAGAGAAGAGGAGCTGCTTCCTTCTCCGTAATTCATTTTGTCCTCATAAGCTCCACTTTTGTTCCTGGGGAACCGGGGAGGGACTGGCAAGATGAAATTGCAAAGGGGAAGGAGAAAAGTCCCCGCTCCAAACCCACACGGGCTCACCTGTTCGGCTGCTGCTCCCCGGCACAAAGATTCATCCCTCGGCACCTCCTTTAAGCGATGCTCCACGTACCCAAGCGCGGATCCAGGCGTTTCCCCGACCCTGTGGGAAGCTCCCGCAGTCCTTCCATGAGACAGCGCCGGGAGCGGCCCATAAACCCCTCCACTCAGCAGCTCCATGCAAAAGGGAGCTGAGGCAAAGCCTCGCCCCGGCAGGAGCCGGCCCCTCATCATCCTCACACTCACACCTGGGCTGCTCTGAGCCCCCATCATCCTCACACTCGCACCTGGGTTGCTCCGAGCCCCCCATCATATATTTTTCATATTTATATTCGCATGTATATTTAGAATTTATATTACTGTATAATAAAAATTATATTATATATTGCATCTCTTTATGTTACTTACATAGATTTCTATTTCTATTTCTATTCATAGTTTGGTATTATATCTTTATATCTCTATATATTTATTATATATTTCTGTATGTTGATTTACATTTCTATAGTACTTATATTATTTAAAATAAAACCCCTGCCTCTAACGAAATAAAAAGCAAAGACACCCCTTTATTTAAAACACATTTAAAATTTTAAAAATAATTTTGTTTGTCATAATTCTATTCACATCTATATTTGTAATTTCCATTTGTTATATTTATAGATATTATATATATTGGAGAGAATACCTTTTTATATAATAATAGATATATTCTTTTGACACAATATATTTCTTTTACTTATATCTATATATATTAAATATTTATTGATATTGACATATATATGATATATTTGGATTTCTAGTTTTATATTTTTTATGAAATCTCCAGCCTATCCCCCTATAAAAGCCAAACAATCCCCAATTTATTTAAACTATATTTAAACATAAATCCTGTCACAGCTGCATTGCACAGCAGTGCCCCAAGCTAATCTGACACTTGTTCATCTCCTGGACCTGAATCTGAACCCGCTCACCTTGATCGCACCTGGCAGAACCATTTTCGTACCTTTTTCTGGCATATCTTGTTTTTGGTTTTTTTTGTCTTGAGTTTTTGTGGCCTTTATTGCCACTCTTTCTTGCCTTGTTTCTTGGGGCTTTTACTCCCTTTTTCCTTGATTTTTTTCTGGCATTTCTTGGAGTTTTTTCTTTGTTTCTTCTTGCCCATTTTGGTGTTTTTTCTGGCTTTTCCTTGCCCCTTGGGATTTTTTTTTCTGTTTATTTTTTTTTCTGGGTTTTTATTTGCCATTTTGTTTTTTTTTTTTTTTTTTCCTGGATTTTTCTTCCCCATCTTAGTATTTTGTTCTGATTTTATTTCTTGCCCATCTTGGGGTTTTTCCCTGGTCAGTTTCAGGGGATTTTTCTTGCCCATCTTGGGTTCTTTTCTGGTTTTTTTTTCTGGGTTTTTCTTAGGGTTTTTGTCCGTATTTTTTTTTTTCTGGGATTTTTCTCGCCCATCTCGGGGTTCTATTGTGGGCTTTTTCTTGCCCATCTTGGGGTTTTCTTCTGCGTTGTTTTCTTACCCATTTTGTTGTTGTTGTTGTTTGGGATTTTTGTTTGTTTGGTTTTGGGGTTTTTTTTCCTGTTTTTTTTTTTTTTTCCTGAGGTATTTCTGGGATTTTTCTTACCCATCTTGGGGTTTTTTTCGGGGGGGGGCGGTTTTCTCGCCCATCTCGAGGTTTTTTCTGTGGGTTTGTTTTTTGTTGCATTTTCTTTCTTTTATTTTTCTTTTTTTACCCCCTAGGTTACTCCGTGCCCTCCTGGTTTTTTCTTTACGGCCGTATTTACGACAGTCGTGCTTTACGGCCGTATTTACGACAGTCGCGCTTTACGGCACCTTTTACGACAGTCGCGCTTTACGGCCGTATTTACGACAGTCGCGCTTTACGGCCGTATTTACGACAGTCGCGCTTTACGGCCGCATTTACGACAGTCGCGCTTTACGGCCGTATTTACGACAGTCGCGCTTTACGGCCGTATTTACGACAGTCGCGCTTTACGGCCGCATTTACGACAGTCGCGCTTTACGGCACCTTTTACGACAGTCGCGCTTTACGGCCGTATTTACGACAGTCGCACTTTACGGCACCTTTTACGACAGTCGCGCTTTACGGCACCTTTTACGAAAGTCGCGCTTTACGGCCGTATTTACGACAGTCGCGCTTTACGGCCGTATTTACGACAGTCGCGCTTTACGGCCGTATTTACGACAGTCGCGCTTTACGGCCGTATTTACGGCAGTCGCGCTTTACGGCACCTTTTACGACAGTCGCGCTTTACGGCCGTATTTACGACAGTCGCGCTTTACGGCCGTATTTACGGCAGTCGCGCTTTACGGCCGTATTTACGGCAGTCGCGCTTTACGGCCGTATTTACGGCAGTCGCGCTTTACGGCCGTATTTACGACAGTCGCGCTTTACGGCCGGATTTACGGCAGTCGCGCTTTACGGCCGTATTTACGGCAGTCGCGCTTTACGGCCGTATTTACGGCAGTCGCGCTTTAAGGCACCTTTTACGACAGTCGCGATTTACGGCCGTATTTACGACAGTCGCGCTTTACGGCCGTATTTACGGCAGTCGCGCTTTACGGCCGTATTTACGGCAGTCGCGCTTTACGGCCGTATTTACGACAGTCGCGCTTTACGGCCGTATTTACGACAGTCGCGCTTTACGGCCGTATTTACGGCAGTCGCGCTTTACGGCCGTATTTACGGCAGTCGCGCTTTACGGCCGTATTTACGACAGTCGCGCTTTAAGGCACCTTTTAAGACAGTCGCGCTTTACGGCCGTATTTACGACAGTCGCGCTTTACGGCCGTATTTACGGCAGTCGCGCTTTACGGCCGTATTTACGACAGTCGCGCTTTACGGCCGTATTTACGGCAGTCGCGCTTTACGGCCGTATTTACGGCAGTCGCGCTTTACGGCCGTATTTACGACAGTCGCGCTTTACGGCCGTATTTACAGCAGTCGCGCTTTACGGCCGTATTTACGGCAGTCGCGCTTTAAGGCACCTTTTACGACAGTCGCGCTTTACGGCCGTATTTACGACAGTCGCGCTTTACGGCCGTATTTACGGCAGTCGCGCTTTACGGCCGTATTTACGACAGTCGCGCTTTACGGCCGTATTTACGGCAGTCGCGCTTTACGGCCGTATTTACGGCAGTCGCGCTTTACGGCCGTATTTACGGCAGTCGCGCTTTACGGCCGTATTTACGGCAGTCGCGCTTTAAGGCACCTTTTACGACAGTCGCGCTTTACGGCCGTATTTACGACAGTCGCGCTTTACGGCCGTATTTACGACAGTCGCGCTTTACGGCCGTATTTACGACAGTCGCGCATTACGGCCGTATTTACGACAGTCGCGCTTTACGGCCGTATTTACGGCAGTCGCGCTTTACGGCCGTATTTACGGCAGTCGCGCTTTACGGCCGTATTTACGGCAGTCGCGCTTTACGGCCGTATTTACGACAGTCGCGCTTTACGGCCGTATTTACGGCAGTCGCGCTTTACGGCCGTATTTACGGCAGTCGCGCTTTACGGCCGTATTTACAGCAGTCGCGCTTTACGGCCGTATTTACGACAGTCGCGCTTTACGGCGTATTTACGGCAGTCGCGATTTACGGCCGTATTTACAGCAGTCGCGCTTTACGGCCGTATTTACGGCAGTCGCGCTTTACGGCCGTATTTACGGCAGTCGCGCTTTACGGCCGTATTTACGGCAGTCGCGCTTTACGACCGTATTTACGGCAGTCGCGCTTTACGGCCGTATTTACGGCAGTCGCGCTTTACGGCCGTATTTACGACAGTCGGGATTTACGGCCGTATTTACGACAGTCGCGCTTTACGGCCGTATTTACGACAGTCGCGCTTTACGGCCGTATTTACGACAGTCGCGCTTTACGGCCGTATTTACGGCAGTCGCGCTTTACGGCCGTATTTACGGCAGTCGCGCTTTACGGCCGTATTTACGACAGTCGCGCTTTTCGGCCGTATTTACGACAGTCGCGCTTTACGGCCGTATTTACGGCAGTCGCGCTTTACGGCCGTATTTACGACAGTCGCGCTTTACGGCCGTATTTACGGCAGTCGCGCTTTTCGGCCGTATTTACGACAGTCGCGCTTTACGGCCGTATTTACGACAGTCGCGCTTTTCGGCCGTATTTACGACAGTCGCGATTTACGGCCGTATTTACGACAGTCGCGCTTTACGGCCGTATTTACGGCAGTCGCGCTTTACGGCCGTATTTACGACAGTCGCGCTTTACGGCCGTATTTACGGCAGTCGCGCTTTACGGCCGTATTTACGGCAGTCGCGCTTTACGGCCGTATTTACGACAGTCGCGCTTTACGGCCGTATTTACGACAGTCGCGCTTTACGGCCGTATTTACGACAGTCGCGCTTTACGGCCGTATTTACGACAGTCGCGCTTTACGGCCGTATTTACGGCAGTCGCGCTTTACGGCCGTATTTACGGCAGTCGCGCTTTACGGCCGTGTTTACGACAGTCGCGCTTTACGGCCGTATTTACGACAGTCGCGCTTTACGGCCGTATTTACGACAGTCGCGCTTTACGGCCGTATTTACGACAGTCGCGATTTACGGCCGTATTTACGGCAGTCGCGCTTTACGGCCGTATTTACGGCAGTCGCGCTTTACGGCCGTATTTACGACAGTCGCTATTTACGGCCGTATTTACGACAGTCGCGCTTTACGGCCGTATTTACGACAGTCGCTATTTACGGCCGTATTTACGACAGTCGCGCTTTACGGCCGTATTTACGGCAGTCGCGCTTTACGGCCGTATTTACGGCAGTCGCGCTTTACGGCCGTATTTACGGCAGTCGCGCTTTACGGCCGTATTTACGGCAGTCGCGCTTTACGGCCGTATTTACGGCAGTCGCGCTTTACGGCCGTATTTACGACAGTCGCGCTTTACGGCCGTATTTACGGCAGTCGCGCTTTACGGCCGTATTTACGGCAGTCGCGCTTTACGGCCGTATTTACGACAGTCGCTATTTACGGCCGTATTTACGACAGTCGCGCTTTACGGCCGTATTTACGACAGTCGCGCTTTACGGCCGTATTTACGGCAGTCGCGCTTTACGGCCGTATTTACGGCAGTCGCGCTTTACGGCCGTATTTACGACAGTCGCGATTTACGGCCGTATTTACGACAGTCGCGCTTTACGGCCGTATTTACGACAGTCGCGCTTTACGGCCGTATTTACGGCAGTCGCGCTTTACGGCCGTATTTACGACAGTCGCGCTTTACGGCCGTATTTACGGCAGTCGCGCTTTACGGCCGTATTTACGGCAGTCGCGCTTTTCGGCCGTATTTACGACAGTCGCGCTTTACGGCCGTATTTACGGCAGTCGCGCTTTACGGCCGTATTTACGGCAGTCGCGCTTTACGGCCGTATTTACGACAGTCGCGCTTTACGGCCGTAGTTACGACAGTCGCGCTTTACGGCCGTATTTACGACAGTCGGGATTTACGGCCGTATTTACGACAGTCGCGCTTTACGGCCGTATTTACGGCAGTCGCGCTTTACGGCCGTATTTACGGCAGTCGCGCTTTACGGCCGTATTTACGGCAGTCGCGCTTTACGGCCGTATTTACGGCAGTCGCGCTTTACGGCCGTATTTACGACAGTCGCGCTTTACGGCCGTATTTACGGCAGTCGCGATTTACGGCCGTATTTACGGCAGTCGCGCTTTACGGCCGTATTTACGGCAGTCGCGCTTTACGGCCGTATTTACGGCAGTCGCTATTTACGGCCGTATTTACGACAGTCGCGCTTTACGGCCGTATTTACGACAGTCGCGATTTACGGCCGTATTTACGACAGTCGCGCTTTACGGCCGTATTTACGGCGGTCGCGCTTTACGGCCGTATTTACGGCAGTCGCGCTTTACGGCCGTATTTACGACAGTCGCGCTTTACGGCCGTATTTACGGCAGTCGCGCTTTACGGCCGTATTTACGGCAGTCCGAGCTTTACGGCCGTATTTACGACAGTCGCGCTTTACGGCCGTATTTACGACAGTCGCGCTTTAACGGCCGTATTTACGACAGTCGCGCTTTACGGCCGTATTTACGGCAGTCGCGCTTTACGGCCGTATTTACGGCAGTCGCGCTTTACGGCCGTATTTACAACAGTCGCGCTTTACGGCGATTTACGGCAGTCCGATTTACGCAGTCGCGATTACGGCCGTATTTACGGCAGTCCGCGCTTCACGGCCGTATTTACGACAGTCGCGCTTCACGGCCGTATTTACGGCAAGTCGCGCTTTACGGCCGTATTTACGGCAGTCGCGCTTTACGGCCGTATTTACGACAGTCGCGATTTACGGCCGTATTTACGGCAGTCGCGCTTTACGGCCGTATTTACGGCAGTCGCGCTTTACGGCCGTATTTACGGCAGTCGCGCTTTACGGCCGTATTTACGGCAGTCGCGATTCACGGCCGTATTTACGGCAGTCGCGCTTTACGGCCGTATTTACGGCAGTCGCGATTTCGGCCGTAATTACGGCAGTCGCGCTTTACGGCCGTATTTACGGCAGTCGCGCTTTACGGCCGTATTTACGGCAGTCGCGCTTTACGGCCGTATTTACGGGAAGTCGCGCTTTACGGCCGTATTTACGGCAGTCGCGCTTTACGGCCGTATTTACGGCAGTCGTGCTTTTCGGCCGTATTTACGACAGTCGCGCTTTACGGCCGTATTTACGGCAGTCGCGCTTTACGGCCGTATTTACGGCAGTCGCGCTTTACGGCCGTATTTACGGCAGTCGCGCTTTACGGCCGTATTTACGGCAGTCGCGCTTTACGGCCGTATTTACGACAGTCGCGATTTACGGCCGTATTTACGGCAGTCGCGCTTTACGGCCGTATTTACGACAGTCGCGCTTTACGGCCGTAGTTACGACAGTCGCGCTTTACGGCCGTATTTACGACAGTCGGGATTTACGGCCGTATTTACGACAGTCGCGCTTTACGGCCGTATTTTACGGCAGTCGCGCTTTACGGCCGTATTTACGACAGTCGCGCTTTACGGCCGTATTTACGACAGTCGCGATTTACGGGCCGTATTTACGGGCAGTCGCGCTTTACGGCCGTATTTACGACAGTCGCGCTTTACGGCCGTATTTACGACAGTCGCGCTTTACGGCCGTATTTACGACAGTCGCGCTTTACGGCCGTATTTACGGCAGTCGCGCTTTAGGGCCGTATTTACGGCAGTCGCGCTTTACGGCCGTATTTACGGCAGTCGCGCTTTACGGCCGTATTTACGACAGTCGCGCTTTACGGCCGTATTTACGACAGTCGCGCTTTACGGCCGTATTTACGGCAGTCGCGCTTTACGGCCGTATTTACGGCAGTCGCGCTTTACGGCCGTATTTACGACAGTCGCGATTTACGGCCGTATTTACGGCAGGCGCGCTTTACGGCCCGTATTTACGACAGTCGCGCTTTACGGCCGTATTTACGGCAGTCGCGCTTTACGGCCGTATTTACGACAGTCGCGCTTTACGGCCGTATTTACGGCAGTCGCGCTTTACGGCCGTATTTACGGCAGTCGCGCTTTACGGCCGTATTTACGACAGTCGCGATTTACGGCCGTATTTACGACAGTCGCGCTTTACGGCCGTATTTACGACAGTCGCGCTTTACGGCCGTATTTACGGCAGTCGCGCTTTACGGCCGTATTTACGACAGTCGCGCTTTTCGGCCGTATTTACGGCAGTCGCGCTTTACGGCCGTATTTACGGCAGTCGCGCTTTACGGCCGTATTTACGACAGTCGCGCTTTACGGCCGTATTTACGGCAGTCGCGCTTTTCGGCCGTATTTACGGCAGTCGCGCTTTACGGCCGTATTTTACGACAGTCGCGCTTTTCGGCCGTATTTACGACAGTCGCGATTTACGGCCGTATTTACGACAGTCGCGCTTTACGGCCGTATTTACGGCAGTCGCGCTTTACGGCCGTATTTACGACAGTCGCGCTTTACGGCCGTATTTACGGCAGTCGCGCTTTACGGCCGTATTTACGGCAGTCGCGCTTTACGGCCGTATTTACGACAGTCGCTATTTACGGCCGTATTTACGACAGTCGCGCTTTACGGCCGTATTACGACAGTCGCGCTTTACGGCCGTATTTACGGCAGTCGCGCTTTACGGCCGTATTTACGGCAGTCGCGCTTTACGGCCGTATTTACGGCAGTCGCGCTTTAACGGCCGTATTTACGACAGTCGCGCTTTACGGCCGTATTTACGACAGTCGCGCTTTACGGCCGTATTTACGGCAGTCGCGCTTTACGGCCGTATTTACGACAGTCGCGCTTTACGGCCGTATTTACGGCAGTCGCGCTTTACGGCCGTATTTACGACAGTCGCGCTTTACGGCCGTATTTACGGCAGTCGCGCTTTACGGCCGTATTTACGACAGTCGCGCTTTACGGCCGTATTTACGACAGTCGCGATTTACGGCCGTATTTACGGCAGTCGCGCTTTAACGGCCGTATTTACGGCAGTCGCGCTTTACGGCCGTATTTACGACAGTCGCTATTTACGGCCGTATTTACGACAGTCGCGCGCTTTTCGGCCGTATTTACGACAGTCGCGATTTACGGCCGTATTTACGACAGTCGCGCTTTACGGCCGTATTTACGGCAGTCGCGCTTTACGGCCGTATTTACGACAGTCGCGCTTTACGGCCGTATTTACGGCAGTCGCGCTTTACGGCCGTATTTACGGCAGTCGCGCTTTACGGCCGTATTTACGACAGTCGCTATTTACGGCCGTATTTACGACAGTCGCGCTTTACGGCCGTATTTACGACAGTCGCGCTTTACGGCCGTATTTACGACAGTCGCGCTTTACGGCCGTATTTACGGCAGTCGCGCTTTACGGCCGTATTTACGGCAGTCGCGCTTTACGGCCGTATTTACGGCAGTCGCGCTTTATGGCCGTATTTACGACAGTCGCGCTTTACGGCCGTATTTACGACAGTCGCGCTTTACGGCCGTATTTACGACAGTCGCGCTTTACGGCCGTATTTACGGGCAGTCGCGCTTTACGGCCGTATTTACGGCAGTCGCGCTTTACGGCCGTATTTACGACAGTCGCGCTTTACGGCCGTATTTACGGCAGTCGTGCTTTACGGCCGTATTTACGGCAGTCGTGCTTTACGGCCGTATTTACGACAGTCGCGCTTTACGGCCGTATTTACGGCAGTCGCGCTTTACGGCCGTATTTACGGCAGTCGCGCTTTACGGCCGTTATTTACGACAGTCGCGATTTACGGCCGTATTTACGGCAGTCGCGCTTTACGGCCGTATTTACGGCAGTCGCGCTTTACGGCCGTATTTACGACAGTCGCTATTTACGGCCGTATTTACGACAGTCGCGCTTTACGGCCGTATTTACGACCAGTCGCGCTTTACGGCCGTATTTACGCAGTCGCGCTTTACGGCCGTATTTACGGCAGTCGCGCTTTACGGCCGTATTTACGGCAGTCGCGCTTTACGGCCGTATTTACGGCAGTCGCGCTTTACGGCCGTATTTACGACAGTCGCGATTTACGGCCGTATTTACGACAGTCGCGCTTTACGGCCGTATTTACGACAGTCGCGCTTTACGGCCGTATTTACGGCAGTCGCGCTTTACGGCCGTATTTACGGCAGTCGCGCTTTACGGCCGTATTTACGGCAGTCGCGCTTTACGGCCGTATTTACGACAGTCGCGCTTTACGGCCGTATTTACGACAGTCGCGCTTTACGGCCGTATTTACGACAGTCGCGCTTTACGGCCGTATTTACGGCAGTCGCGCTTTACGGCCGTATTTACGGCAGTCGCGCTTTACGGCCGTATTTACGGCAGTCGCGCTTTACGGCCGTATTTACGACAGTCGCGCTTTACGGCCGTATTTACGGCAGTCGCGCTTTAACGGCCGTATTTACGGCAGTCGCGCTTTACGGCCGTATTTACGACAGTCGCGCTTTACGGCCGGATTTACGGCAGTCGCGATTTACGGCCGTATTTACGGCAGTCGCGCTTCACGGCCGTATTTACGACAGTCGCGCTTCACGGCCGTATTTACGGCAGTCGCGCTTTACGGCCGTATTTACGGCAGTCGCGCTTTACGGCCGTATTTACGACAGTCGCGATTTACGGCCGTATTTACGGCAGTCGCGCTTTACGGCCGTATTTACGGCAGTCGCGCTTTACGGCCGTATTTACGGCAGTCGCGCTTTACGGCCGTATTTACGGCAGTCGCGATTCACGGCCGTATTTACGGCAGTCGCGCTTTACGGCCGTATTTACGGCAAGTCGCGATTTACGGCCGTATTTACGGCAGTCGCGCTTTACGGCCGTATTTACGGCAGTCGCGCTTTACGGCCGTATTTACGGCAGTCGCGCTTTACGGCCGTATTTACGGCAGTCGCGCTTTACGGCCGTATTTACGACAGTCGCTATTTACGGCCGTATTTACGACAGTCGCGCTTTACGGCCGTATTTACGGCAGTCGCGCTTTACGGCCGTATTTACGGCAGTCGCGCTTTACGGCCGTATTTACGGCAGTCGCGCTTTACGGCCGTATTTACGACAGTCGCGCTTTACGGCCGTAGTTACGACAGTCGCGCTTTACGGCCGTATTTACGACAGTCGGGATTTACGGCCGTATTTACGACAGTCGCGCTTTACGGCCGTATTTACGGCAGTCGCGCTTTACGGCCGTATTTACGGCAGTCGCGCTTTACGGCCGTATTTACGACAGTCGCGCTTTACGGCCGTATTTACGGCAGGTCGCGATTTACGGCCGTATTTACGGCAGTCGCGCTTTACGGCCGTATTTACGGCAGTCGCGCTTTACGGCCGTATTTACGACAGTCGCGATTTACGGCCGTATTTACGACAGTCGCGCTTTACGGCCGTATTTACGACAGTCGCGCTTTACGGCCGTATTTACGGCAGTCGCGCTTTACGGCCGTATTTACGGCAGTCGCGATTTACGGCCGTATTTACGGCAGTCGCGCTTTACGGCCGTATTTACGGCAGTCGCGCTTTACGGCCGTATTTACGGCAGTCGCGCTTTACGGCCGTATTTACGACAGTCGCGCTTTACGGCCGTATTTACGGCAGTCGCGATTTACGGCCGTATTTACGGCAGTCGCGCTTTACGGCCGTATTTACGACAGTCGCGCTTTACGGCCGTATTTACGGCAGTCGCGCTTTACGGCCGTATTTACGACAGTCGCGCTTTACGGCCGTATTTACGGCAGTCGCGCTTTACGGCCGTATTTACGGCAGTCGCGCTTTACGGCCGTATTTACGGCAGTCGCGCTTTACGGCCGTATTTACGACAGTCGCGCTTTACGGCCGTAGTTACGACAGTCGCGCTTTACGGCCGTATTTACGACAGTCGGCGATTTACGGCCGTATTTACGACAGTCGCGCTTTACGGCCGTATTTACGGCAGTCGCGCTTTACGGCCGTATTTACGGCAGTCGCGCTTTACGGCCGTATTTACGACAGTCGCGCTTTAACGGCCGTATTTACGGCAGTCGCGATTTACGGCCGTATTTACGGCAGTCGCGCTTTACGGCCGTATTTACGGCAGTCGCGCTTTACGGCCGTATTTACGACAGTCGCGATTTACGGCCGTATTTACGACAGTCGCGCTTTACGGCCGTATTTACGACAGTCGCGCTTTACGGCCGTATTTACGGCAGTCGCGCTTTACGGCCGTATTTACGGCAGTCGCGCTTTACGGCCGTATTTACGGCAGTCGCGCTTTACGGCCGTATTTACGGCAGTCGCGATTTACGGCCGTATTTACGGCAGTCGCGCTTTACGGCCGTATTTACGACAGTCGCGCTTTACGGCCGTATTTTACGACAGTCGCGCTTTACGGCCGTATTTACGACAGTCGCGCTTTACGGCCGTATTTACGGCAGTCGCGCTTTACGGCCGTATTTACGACAGTCGCGCTTTACGGCCGTATTTACGGACAGTCGCGCTTTACGGCCGTATTTACGGCAGTCGCGCTTTACGGCCGTCATTTACGGCAGTCGCGCTTTACGGCCGTATTTACGGCAGTCGCGCTTTACAGGCGTATTCACGACAGTCGCGCTTTACGGCCGTAGTTACGACAGTCGCGCTTTACGGCCGTATTTACGACAGTCGCGCTTTACGGCCGTATTTACGGCAGTCGCGCTTTACGGCCGTATTTACGACAGTCGCGCTTTACGGCCGTATTTACGACAGTCGCGCTTTACGGCCGTATTTACGGCAGTCGCGCTTTACGGCCGTATTTACGACAGTCGCGCTTTACGGCCGTATTTACGACAGTCGCGCTTTACGGCCGTATTTACGGCAGTCGCGATTTACGGCCGTATTTACGGCAGTCGCGCTTTACGGCCGTATTTACGACAGTCGCGCTTTACGGCCGTATTTACGACAGTCGCGCTTTACGGCCGTATTTACGACAGTCGCGCTTTACGGCCGTATTTACGGCAGTCGCGCTTTACGGCCGTATTTACGGCAGTCGCGCTTTTACGGCCGTATTTTACGGCAGTCGCGATTTACGGCCGTATTTACGACAGTCGCGCTTACGGCCGTATTTACGACAGTCGCGCTTTACGGCCGTATTTACGGCAGTCGCGCTTTACGGCCGTATTTACGACAGTCGCGCTTTACGGCCGTATTTACGGCAGTCGCGCTTTACGGCCGTATTTACGACAGTCGCGCTTTTCGGGCCGTATTTACGACAGTCGCGCTTTACGGCCGTATTTACGGCAGTCGCGCTTTTACGGCCGTATTTACGGCAGTCGCGCTTTACGGCCGTATTTACGGCAGTCGCGCTTTACGGCCGTATTTACGGCAGTCGCGCTTTACGGCCGTATTTACGGCAGTCGCGCTTTACGGCCGTATTTACGACAGTCGCGCTTTACGGCCGTAGTTACGACAGTCGCGCTTTACGGCCGTATTACGACAGTCGGGATTTACGGCCGTATTTACGACAGTCGCGCTTTACGGCCGTATTTACGATAGTCGCGATTTACGGCCGTATTTACGGCAGTCGCGCTTTACGGCCGTATTTACGACAGTCGCGCTTTACGGCCGTATTTACGGCAGTCGCGCTTTACGGCCGTATTTACGGCAGTCGCGCTTTACGGCCGTATTTACGACAGTCGCGCTTTACGGCCGTATTTACGACAGTCGCGCTTTACGGCCGTATTTACGACAGTCGCGTTTACGGCCGTATTTACGACAGTAGGATTACGGCCGTATTTACGACAGTCGCGCTTTACGGCCGTATTTACGGCAGTCGCGCTTTACGGCCGTATTTACGGCAGTCGCGCTTTACGGCCGTATTTACGGCAGTCGCGCTTTACGGCCGTATTTACGGCAGTCGCGCTTTACGGCCGTATTACGGACAGTCGCGCTTTACGGCCGTATTTACGGACAGTCGCGCTTTACGGCCGTAGTTACGACAGTCGCGCTTTACGGCCGTATTTACGACAGTCGCGATTTACGGCCGTATTTACGACAGTCGCGCTTTACGGCTGTATTTACGGCAGTCGCGCTTTACGGCGTATTTACGGCAGTCGCGATTTACGGCCGTATTTACGATAGTCGCGATTTACGGCCGTATTTACGGCAGTCGCGCTTTACGGCCGTATTTACGGACAGTCGCGCTTTACGGCCGTATTTACGGCAGTCGCGCTTTACGGCCGTATTTACGGCAGTCGCGCTTTACGGCCGTATTTACGACAGTCGCGCTTTACGGCCGTATTTACGACAGTCGCTATTTACGGCCGTATTTACGACAGTCGCGCTTTACGGCCGTATTTACGACAGTCGCGCTTTACGGCCGTATTTACGGCAGTCGCGCTTTACGGCCGTATTTACGGCAGTCGCGCTTTACGGCCGTATTTACGGCAGTCGCGCTTTACGGCCGTATTTACGGCAGTCGCGCTTTACGGCCGTATTTACGGCAGTCGCGCTTTACGGCCGTATTTACGACAGTCGCGCTTTACGGCCGTATTTACGGCAGTCGCGCTTTACGGCCGTATTTACGGCAGTCGCGCTTTACGGCCGTATTTACGACAGTCGGGATTTACGGCCGTATTTACGACAGTCGCGCTTTACGGCCGTATTTACGACAGTCGCGCTTTACGGCCGTATTTACGGCAGTCGCGCTTTACGGCCGTATTTACGGCAGTCGCGCTTTACGGCCGTATTTACGGCAGTCGCGCTTTACGGCCGTATTTACGACAGTCGCGATTTACGGCCGTATTTACGGCAGTCGCGCTTTACGGCCGTATTTACGACAGTCGCGCTTTACGGCCGTATTTACGGCAGTCGCGCTTTACGGCCGTATTTACGACAGTCGCGCTTTACGGCCGTATTTACGACAGTCGCGCTTTACGGCCGTATTTACGGCAGTCGCGCTTTACGGCCGTATTTACGGCAGTCGCGATTTACGGCCGTATTTACGCAGTCGCGCTTTACGGCCGTATTTACGACAGTCGCGCTTTACGCCGTATTTACGACAGTCGCGCTTTACGGCCGTATTTACGACAGTCGGCGCTTTACGGCCGTATTTACGGCAGTCGCGCTTTACGGCCGTATTTACGGCAGTCGCGCTTTACGGCCGTATTTACGGCAGTCGCGCTTTACGGCCGTTTTACGCAGTCGCGCTTTAACGGCGTATTTACGACAGTCGCGCTTTACGGCCGTATTTACGACAGTCGCGCTTTACGGCCGTATTTACGACAGTCGCGCTTTACGGCCGTATTTACGACAGTCGGGATTTACGGCCGTATTTACGACAGTCGCGCTTTACGGCCGTATTTACGGCAGTCGCGCTTTACGGCGTATTTACGGCAGTCGCGATTTAACGGCCGTATTTACGGATAGTCGCGCTTTACGGCCGTATTTACGGACAGTCGCGCTTTACGGCCGTATTTACGACAGTCGCGCTTACGGCCGTATTTACGGCAGTCGCGCTTTACGGCCGTATTTACGGCAGTCGCGCTTTACGGCCGTATTTACGACAGTCGCGCTTTACGGCCGTATTTACGACAGTCGCGACTTTACGGCCGTATTTACGACAGTCGCGCTTTACGGCCGTATTTACGACAGTCGCGCTTTACGGCCGTATTTACGGCAGTCGCGCTTTACGGCCGTATTTACGGCAGTCGGCTTTACGGCCGTATTTACGGCAGTCGCGCTTTACGGCCGTATTTACGACAGTCGCGCTTTACGGCCGTATTTACGACAGTCGCGCTTTACGGCCGTATTTACGGCAGTCGCGCTTTACGGCCGTATTTACGGCAGTCGCGCTTTACGGCCGTATTTACGACAGTCGGATTTACGGCCGTATTTACGACAGTCGCGCTTTAACGGCCGTATTTACGACAGTCGCGCTTTACGGCCGTATTTACGGCAGTCGCGCTTTACGGCCGTATTTACGGCAAGTCGCGCTTTACGGCCGTATTTACGGCAGTCGCGCTTTACGGCCGTATTTACGACAGTCGCGATTTACGGCCGTATTTACGGCAGTCGCGCTTATACGGCCGTATTACGGCAGTCGCGCTTTCGGCCGTATTTACGGCAGTCGCGCTTTACGGCCGTATTTACGACAGTCGCGCTTTACGGCCGTATTTACGATCAGTCGCGCTTTACGGCCGTATTTACGGCAGTCGCGCTTTACA